>NC_081552.1:39654454-39836954 GCF_963082655.1 Stomoxys calcitrans
TGTCCGTCCGTCCGTCCGTCCGCTGTCGAAAGCACGCTAACTTCCGAAGGAGTAAAGCTAGCCGCTTGAAATATTGCACAAATACTTCTTATTAGTGTAGGTCGGTTAGTATTGTAAATGGGCCATATCGGTCCATGTTTTGATATAGCTGCCATATAAACCGATCTTGGGTCTTGACTTCTTGAGCCTCTAGAGTGCGCATTTCTTATCCGATTGGGATGAAATTTTGCACTACGTATTTTGTTATGATATCCAACAACTGTGCCAAGTATGGTTCAAATCGGTTTATAACTTGGTATAGCTGCCATATAAACCGATCTTGGGTCTTGACTTCTTGCGCCTCTAGAAGGCGCAATTCTTATCCGATTGGAATGAAATTTTGCACGACTTGTTTTGTTACGATATCCAACAACTGTGTCAAGTATGCTTCAAATCGGTCCATAACCTTATATAACTGTCATATAAACCGATCTTGGGTCTTGACTTCTTGAGCCTCTAGAGGGCGCAATTCCTATCCGATTTGGCTGAAATTTTGTACGACGGATTCTTTCATAACCATCACCATACGTGTTTATTATGGTCTGAATCGGTCCATAGCCCGATACAGCTCCCATATAAATCGATCTCTCTATTTTACTTTTTGAGCTCAAAAAGAGCGCAATTCTTATTCGAATTGGCTGATATTTTACACAGGTCTTCAACATATAATTTAATTGTGGTCCAAACCGGACCATATCTTTATATCGCTCTAAAAGCAGAGCAAATCTTTTCTTATATCCTGTTTTGCCTAAGAAGAGATGCAGGGAAAAGAACTCGACAAGTGCGATCCATGGTGGAGGGTATATAAGATCCGGCCCGGCCGAACTTAGCACGCTTTTACTTGTTATGGCTCAAAACCTTAAATCGTGAGATCGGTCTATATGGCAGCTATATCCAAATCTGAAACGATCAGTGCCAAATTGAAGAATGATATCGAAGAGCCTAAGGCAACTCACTGACCCAAATTTCAGTAAAATCGTATAATAAATGCGGCTTAAATGGGCCTAAGACCCTAAATCTGAGGATCGGTCTATATGACAGCTATATTCAAATCTGGACCGATCTGGGCCAAAATGACGAAAGATATCGAACGACCCAACGTAACTCACTGTACCAAATTTCAGCAAAATCCGATAATAAATTTGGCTTTTTTGGGCCTAAGACCCTAAATCGGAGGGTCGGTCTATATGGCAGCTATATCCATATTTGGACCGATCTGGGCCAAATTGACGAGCGATGTTGAAGGGTCTAACACAACTCACTGACCCAAATTTCAGCAAAATCGGATAATAAATGCGGCTTTAATAGGCCTAAGACACTAAATCTGAGGATCGGTCTATATGGCAGCTATATCCATATTTGGACCGATCTGGGCCAAATTGACGCAGGATGTCGAAGGATCTAACACAACTCACTGTCCAAAATTTCAGCAAAATCGGATAATAAATGTGGCTTTTATGGGCCTAAGACCCTAAATCGGAGGATCGGTCTATATGGCAGCTATATCCATATTTGGACCGATCTGGGCCAAATTGACGTAGGATGTCGAAGGGGCTAAAACAACTTACTGTCCCGAATTTCAGCAAAATCGGGTAATAAATGAGGCTATTATGGGCCTAAGACCCTAAATCGGCGGATCGGTCTATATGGGGGCTATATCAAGATATAGTCCGATATAGCCCATCTTCGAACTTAACCTGCTTATGGACAAAAAAAGAGTCTGTACAAAATTTTAGCTCAATATCTCTATTTTTATAGACTGTAGCATGATTTCAACAGACAGACGGACGGACATGTTTAGATCGTCTTAGATTTTTACGCTGATCAAGAATATATATACTTTATAGGGTCGGAAATGGATATTTCGATGTGTTGCAAACGGAATGACAAAATGAATATACCTCCATCCTTCGGTGGTGGGTATGATAACTGAAAAGTTCTCCGTTCCATGTCGCCCTTGATTCTTGCGCAATCACATTTAAACGACTGAGAATTTGGCACTTCTCCCATCTGTAAGACCTTTTTCGAACATAATGTTATGAGTCTATAGATTTCCTTTGTCTATGGTGCTACGCGCTTGGAGCGGCTTAGCGCCTATAACATTGGTCTTTAACTGACTATATGGCTACCTGTTGAATAGTCAAAATGTAGTCTTTTTGAAAATCAAATCAAATTGCAATATTAAACGATTCTCATTGGTAAAGAACTTATTTGCCGATCTTTATATTACGTGCGGTGACGACAGTTCTTAGTAATTAAACCATGCAAAACTTTTGAACATAAAAGTGTTGACCAGCAGCACGTTGTTTTGACTTTTCTAGGAAAAGAAGGCTCGCTGTCGATGAGCTAAAAATGGCGGCCACCTTGACTTAAGGTTTGCAACTGCTCCTATCACACTGAACGTCATAACTCTGGGGGTATGGCGGCAGTGTCCTGATAGGTCATTATAATTAATCAACTGTTTTGGGATGAGGTGGACCACTAGATATCATATTCGAAGTCCACAACCTTAAACTTTTAATATAGGCCCATATTGTCATAATTGGTGTAAACAGCCGTTTGGTGGGTGGCGGCTATAGGAGGATTGTGCGTCACTTCATCTGCCACTTAAGCACAAATTTGAATGACGCACTCCACTTAAAAATATCTATCACTTCATCCTCCATTGTTTTAATGGGTCAAATCAATTGGAGACGACTTTAGTAGCTAAAGCACTCCCTACATTCTTGGATACAAAGTTTAAGGTCATATTCGTAATCTGCTACCAAATAACTTTAATTTGAGGCTCATCTAGCTATGACTGTAGCTAGCTGTAGCCATTTGGGGTGGGGCGACCCCCAATTACTTGCAGCTCACTTTTTATATCGTATTCGAAGTTCTAGTCTCGAATACGTTTCATTTGAATCCGATATTGATATTGACGTCCAATATGTATTTTTTGGGGAGATTTTTCGGGGTTGGATGTCCCTTCGCATACTTCATCCCAATTTTTAATACCATATTCCTATTCTACTCCCCAATACCTTTCATTTGATACCCATATTGTCCCTATCTGTCCACTGTCATTATCATCCAATAAACCTATTTTAGAGAGTTCTGGGGTCGGGGCGGCCCCCCAGTTAGTTGGATTCAATTTCTAATATAAAATTCGTAGTCTACTCCTGAATACCTTTTATTTGAGTCCCATAGTGGACCCCCTGTATCTGATTCGTGCTTTAATCTCAAATAACTTTCATTTGAGCCTGCTATTGTCATTATTAGCCTATATTTCCACTTTTAACCAAATTTCTGTTTTCGGGATATTATAAACAAACTAAATTTCGCTTAAATCGGCCCGTCCGTCCATTAAACTTTGGATGTTAGATCTTCTTCATTCCTTTGCTTTTGGTGGTGGATTGGAGTAGCCAAACCCTTTGCCCCGAAAGTGAATATCAAATTCATACTCTACTCCCAAAAACCAAATTTGAGCTACATATTGCTATAGTCGGTATATATGTGTAGTAAAGGTGGGGTTTATGCGATGAGTCGTCCCTGAAACACTTACAGTAACATTTTAATGCCAAGTTCGTACTCTACTCTTAAATACCATTCAATTGATAACCATATTTCCCAAAGCGGTGAAAGAGTCCTCTTGGGGCTTTTTTGAGGGTGGGGGACGCCCCCCCCCCCCCCCCCAACAAAAAAAAAAAAAAAAAACAAGTAAAAGCGTGCTAAGTTCGGCCGGGCCGAATCTTACATACCCTTCACCATGGATCGCATTTGTAGAGTTCTTCTCCCGGCAACTCTTCTTAGGCAAAAAAGGATATGAGAAAAGATTTGCTCTGCTATTAGAGCGATATCAAGATATGGTCCGGTTTGGACCACAATTAAATTACATGTTGGAGACCTGTGTAAAATGGCAGCCAATTCGAATAAGAATTGCGCCCTTTGGGGACTCAAGAACTAAAATAGAGAGATCGATTTATATGGGAGCTGTATCGAGCTATAGACCGATTCAGATCATAATTAACACGTATGTTGATGGTCATGAGAGGATGAGAGAGTACAAAATTTCAGGCAAATCGGATAATAATTGCGACCACTTTGACACAGTTGTTGGAAGTAAGAATTAAATACTTCATGAAAATTTTCAACCAAATCGGATAGGAATTACGCCCTCTAGAAGCTCAAGAAGTCAAGACCCAAGATCGGTTTATATGACAGCTATATCAGGTTATGAACCGATTTGAACCATACTTGGCACAGTTACTGTATATCATAATAAAACACGTCGTGCAAAAATTCATTCAAATCGGATAAGAATTGCGCACTCTAGAGGCTCAAGAAGTCAAGACCCAAGATCGGTTTATATGGCAGCTATATCAGGTTATTGACCGATTTGAACCATACTTGGCACAGTTTTTGGATATCATAACAAAATACTACGTGCCAAAATTCATTCAAATTGGATAAGAATTGCGCCCTCTAGAGGCTCAAGAAGTCAAGACCCAAGATCGGTTTATATGACAGCTATATCAGGTTATAAACCGATTTGAACCATACTTGACACAGTTACTGGATATCATAACAAAACACGTCGTGCAAAAATTCATTCAAATCGGATAAGAATTGCGCACTCTAGAGGCTCAAGAAGTCAAGACCCAAGATCGGTTTATATGGCAGCTATATCAGGTTATTGACCGATTTGAACCATACTTGGCACAGTTTTTGGATATCGTAACAAAATACTTCGCGCCAAAATTCATTCAAATCGGATAAGAATTACGCCCTCTAGAGGCTCAAGAATTCAAGACCCAAGATCGGTTTATATGGCAGCTATATCAGGTTATGGACCGATTTGAACCATACTTGGCACAGTTATTGGATATCATAGCAAAACAAGTCGTGCAAAATTTCATTCCAATCGGATAAGAATTGCGCACTCTAGAGTTTCAAGAATTAAGACCCAAGATCGGTTGATATGGCAGCTATATCAAAACATGGACCGATATGGCCCATTTGCAATACCAACCGACCTACACTAATAGGAAGTATTTGTGCAAAGTTTCAAGTGGCTAGCTCTACTCTTTCGGAAGTTAGCGTGCTTTCGACAGACAGACGGACGGACGGACGGACATGGCTAGATCGACATAAAATGTCTCGACGATCAAGAATATATATATTTTATGGGGTCTCAGACAAAATTTTCGAGTAGTTACAAACAGTATGACGAAATTAGTATACCCCCCATCTTATGGTGGAGGGTATAAAAAGTTTCTCTCTAAATCCCATGCCCACACTGAAACCTTAGTAGACGACATTGGAGTGAGAGCAGAGCCAACGGAGGACATGTTGAGACTTTTGATGAAAACCCATTATATGCAGGATGCGACGGGACTCACGGAGACACTGGAGTCTTGGAAAAATGACGCCGATCGAAGATTTACAACTACGGAATTTATGGTGAAGGAATCCTTGAGGAGCTTCAAACCATTTAAGTCACCCGGACCTGATGGAATATTTCCGGCGTTACTACAGAAAGAGCCAATATATTCACTCCCAAAGCCTGACAGGAGGCAAGGGTGGTGTTTATATCCAAGCCCAGAAAGGCAAGTTACATATGTGACACCAAAAGCCTATGAAAAACCATGAAACATATTGTGGACACCATGATAAAGAGTAGGACATCCAGCGAACTGCTCAAATACAAACAGCATGCCTATGTCAAGGGATGGTCGGTGGAGACTGCCCTGCTCGAGGTTGTGCATAAAATAGAGGAATTCTTCGATGCCAAAACGTACACCCTGGCGATATGCATTGATAACGAGGGGACTTTTGACAATGTGCGGAGCGACACACCGATCCAATCCTTAGACCAGTACCGGGTGGACCCGGTCCTTAGAGACTGGATAAACCATATGCTAAGGAACAGGTGGATAAATTGTGTGTCCAATGCCATAAATATAAGGGAGAAAGTGGCACAAGGCACGCCACAGCGTGTCATTTTATCGCCACTCCTATGGGTGTTATAATACTTCTAAAGCTATGCAGAAGGGCCGAAAGGTTATTGCATAATGTTAACCCAAAGAAGACTGAAATGTGCCTGTTCACTAGGAGGACGAAGGTGGGCTAATTTAACTCACCACGTTTCCTCAATAAGACGATTTCGATATCTGACAAGGTCAAATGCTTAGGTGTGATCTTGGATAGAAAACTGAATTGGAAGTGCACGTTCAGGAGCTTACTGAGAAGGGTGACAGATGGTGGGTACTATGTAGAAGGGCCATAGGCTCATAATAGTGCCTGAATCGGGGGATAGTTCACTGACTCTACAGGAGCGTGATTAGACCAATACTTACTTACGCCTTATTAGTTTGGTGGACTGCTATGGAGAAGAAGTGCAACATAAGGACCACGCCCACTAGGGCACTGGAGACTATTCCAGATATCCCACCCATAGACATACAGATTAAGTGTGAGGCAGCCACTGCGGCTATGAGACTTAAGGCGATGAGAGAATGGATTGAGGATGGGAGCAGCTCATACCAGAAGGAAGGAAAGAGGTTTCCGATCGGATACCTGAGATTAACCTTGAAGTCGAGTTCGAGCCACTGCTGCCATCGACACACTCTTGGATTGACGGAACCCTAGTATTGCCATCTGGAAGATCATGTTAAACGGATGGATCAAAACTAGCTAGGTCTCCATTGAAAACACAGAGACTGAGATCTGTTTTAGACCGCCTGACCATAATACGGTTCTACAGGCGGAGATCCGGGTAACCACGGAATGCGTGGAGTGGTGTGGTGCTAACTCGAGGACGTCGAGTGTGAACATCTTTATGGACAGTACAATGGTAAGGTCACGAACAGTCTTGCAGTGTAAGAAGGAGATTATGGAAGTCATAACAGAAGAGTTTTTTCAAAACTTCAGCCAAATCTCGGGGCTTTATGTTGTTTTAGACGAATATTTCGAGGTGTTACCAACTGTTCCCAGTTCCACTACCATATCCATAGTAATATGCAAATGGGGACTGGTCTGGATCATATTTAATTTTGGTCCCGAGTACTCCTATACAAGTAACAGTTTCATCGAAATCGGGTAACACGACTGCTTTTTATGGGATTAAGACTTAAATTAGAAGATCGGTCATTATTGCAGCTATATCTAAATATTGTCCGATCTGGACCATATTTGAGTCTGATATCGGGCGGCTTAAAATAACTCACTAGTTTCATCAAAATCGGACAAAATAATGCGGCTTTTACGGGCTCAAGACCCTCAATCGGCAGATCAGTTTATATGGCAGCTTTATCTAAATATTGTCCGATTCAAACCATATTTGAGTCGGATATCGGGAAGCTTAAAACAACTCACTGTTCCAGTTTCATCGAAATCGGACAAAAAAATTCGACATTTATGGTCTTAACACCCAAAACCGCCAAATCGGACAAGAACTTAACTTGCGTGCAATTTGTGCAAAATTTTAACTTAATATGTAAATTTTTATACCCACCACCGAAGGATGGGGGTATATTAATTTTTTCATTCCGTTTGCAACACATCGAAATATCCATTTCCGACCCTATAAAGTATATATATATTCTTGATCAGCGTAAAAATCTAAGACGATCTAGACACGTCCGTCCGTCTGTTTGTTGAAATCACGTTACAGTCTTCAAAAATAGAGATATTGAGATGAAATTTTGCACAGATTCTTTCTTTGTCCATAAGCAGGTTAAGTTCGAAGATGGGCTATATCGGATTATATCTTGATATAGCCCCCATATAGACCGATCAGCCGATTTAGGGTCTTAGGCCCATAAAAGCCACATTTATTATCCGATTTTGTTGAAATTTGGGGCAGTGAGTTGTGTTAGGCCATTTGATATCCTTCGTTAATATGGATCAGATCGGTCCAGATTTGAATATAGCTGCCATATAGACCGATCTTCCGATATAGGGTCTAAGGCCCTTAAAAGCCACATTTATTATCTGATTTTGGTAAAATTTGGGACAGTGAGTTCTGTTAGGCCCTTCGACATCCTTTGTCAATTTGGCCCAGATCGGTTCAGATTTGGATATAGCTGCTATATAGACCGATCCTCCGATTTAGGGTCTAAGGCCCATAAAAGCCACATTTATTATCCCGTTTCGCTGAAATTTGGGACAGTGACTTGTGTTAGGCCCTTCGACATCCTTCGTCAATTTGGCCCAGATCGGTCAAGATTTGGATATAGCTGCCATATAGATTGATCCTCCGTTTTATGGTGTAAGGCCCATAAAAGCCACATTCATTATCCAATTTTGCTGAAATATGGGACAGTGAGTTGTGTTAGGCCCTTTGACATATTTCTTCAATTTGGTCCAGATCGGTTTAGATTTGGATATAGCTGTCATATAGACCGATTTCTTGATTTATGGTTTTGGACCCATAAAATGCTCATTTATTGTCCGATGTCGCCGAAATTTGGAAAAGTGAGTTAATTTAAGCCCCTTGACATACTTCTGCAATATCGCACAGATCGGTCTAGATTTGGATATAGCTGCCATATAGACCGATATCTAGGTTTTAGGTTTTGGGGCTATAAAAGACGCATTTATTGTCCGATGTCGCTGAAATTTGACACAATGAGTTTGGTTAGGCTCTTCGACGTCCTTCTTAAATTTTGCCCAGATCGGTCCAGATTTGCATATAGCTGCCATATAGACCGATCTCTCGATTTAAGTTTTAGGACCCATAAAAGAGGCATTTATGTCCGATTTCGACGAAATTTGGGACAGTGCTTTGTGTTAGGCTTTTCGACATGTTTATGCAACTTGGCCCAAATCGGTCCAGATTTGGATATAGCTGCCATGTAGACCGATATCTCGATTTAAAGTCTTGGCCCCATAAAAGGCGCATTTATAATCCGATTTCACTGAAATTTTACACAGTGACTTATGTTCGGCTTTTCGACCTCCGTGTCGTATATAGTTCAGATCGGTATGAGGTATATGGGTATAAGGTATGAAATTTTCACCGAATTTTGATGAAAGATGGTTTACATATATACCCGAGGTGGTGGGTATCCAAAGTTTTTTTAATACTGCAGCGTCATTACAACTGACGAACACACGGACGGACACACGGTCTGGATAGACAAATGAACAAACGGACATACACACGGACATCGTTAAATCGTCTTTGAATTTTACGACGATCAGAAATTTATATACTTTGCAGGGTCGGAAATGGATATTTCGATGTGCTGCAAACAGAATGTCTAAATGAATATACCTCCTAACCTATGGGTGAGGGTATGAAAAAACACAGGAAGCATTTCCAAAATGTTTTTGCGATCACACCACGACTATCGCCACCATCATAGTCATTGGCATCATCATTGGCATTAGTAAAAATCGCCGTCGCACCATCGTGGTCGTCATCATTCGCATCTATTGCAGTCGCATAGATGCGGACGCAGTATCTCTCACATGGTTGCTACAACATCATTTGGGTATCATTGATGATGATCACACGATATGGCATTTTGGGTTAATAATTTCCATATTGCTAATGTTATGTTAATGTGAGAGCAAACACACAACGGAGGACACAGGCAAAGAATAACATTCACCACCAAACATCATGGCCACACCATGATGATGACTATGGTGATGGCTGTAGGACGACTTAACTGCACAAGAAAAAGGCGATTTCGTGATAATCCATTATTAATGCCAATCAGCATATCTTCTAGTTTCTCCCAAAACCCCACTCTCCACCTTCTGCCAAAGAATATAAAGCATGGCCTGCAAGCAGCCACTTGCCCTCTTCTCTCTCTCAAAAAAAAAAAAATCCACCAGTGTTGTGTATGCACCAGAAAAATCCAAAAACGATTTGGCCAAAACAAATAAAAGAGAAAAAACTACTGTTTTACTAACAAAAGGAACCTTCAAATTTGGTGTTTTATCGTGTGGCGCTTATCTTGGCCAAATAATCTCGTTTCCTTTTGTTGTTGTTATTGCTGCTGTTGTTGGACCAAGCTGAATGTGTGTGGTGTTCTTTGATTCGTACACATCCATTCGTGGCCAATTGGTAAGATTGTCGCCTACTGGTGTTGATATTTGCATTTCTTACCATTTGCCGGTGCTGATAGGAGCACGAGGACGTTAGTCTTGAGAACCAAATATTTTTGGTCTGAAGTTACTGGTCAGAAGTGATTATTTAGGGGGAAAGATAAACAAGGCCTTAGAGCAGAGAAAGGGCCTCGCCAATGTTTCCAATAATTGGAAATAAGACCAAGTAAAAATGCGTCAAGTTCGGCCGGGCTGAACTTTGGATACCCACCAACTCCGGGTACAAATGTAAACCGCTTTTCGTCATAGTCCGGTTAAAAATGCATAATTTATGCCCCACTGGCAGCTGTATCGAAATATGGTCCGATTTGGACCAAATTCGGCACGGACATTGAGTGGTCTAATCTCAAATACCTTTCATTTGAGCCACATATTGGCATGGGGATGTTTTGGGGAATACCAAATACCTTTATTTGAGCCCCATATTACGATGGTCAGTAAAAAAGTTGTTGTTTGTGGGGTATTTTGGAAAAAGGGGTCTACCCTTTCCCAAAGAAACTTGGTCCCGAAAGTGCGTATCAACCCCAATACATTTCAATTAAGCGGTAAATATGCTCGATTTAGGGGTGTTTTGGGGAGTGGGGTTGTCCGCCAAAACACTAAGCCCTGAAAATTTATTAGCAACGTGCTCTATTCTCATATATCCATATATCATTTATTTGAACCCCATACCGCCATTGGCCTCAAACTTGGATATAAAACCCGTTTTCTAATCTCGAATGCCATAGATTTAAACCCCTTATTGCTAACGCCAGCATATATGTCCGGTTTGGAGTATGGACCCTAAAAACTGTGAATATATAGCTCCACTGTCTTATTTGGGGGTTGTTATAGTGGTGGAACGTCACCTAGACAGTTAGACCCGAATGTTGATAGCAGATTCATGGTCTACTCCCAAATACCTTTCATTTGAGCCCCATTTTTTCATAGTCGGCAAACATGACCGTTTTTGGGGGTGTTTTGGTGACTTAGCTTTTTGAAACTATTTATCAGATTCGTGTTCTATTCTCTAATACCTTGTATTTGAGCTTCATATTGCAATGGTCAGCAAATTATGAGGGTGGGGTTGCCCCATAGCTACTTTTCCCGAATATTGATTCATGCTTTTCATCCAAAGACCTATCATTTGAGCCCCATACTGCTATTGTTGTAAATTTGTCATCTTATGGGGGATGTTTTCGGGGAAGGGATGGACCCCCAGAAACTTGGTCCCACATTTGGATATCACATTCGTATTATACTCGCAAATACCTTTCATTTGAGTCCCGTATTGCCATGGTCGATAAAAATGTCCGATTTAGGGGTGTTTTGGGGGTTTGGGGTGGTCCTCCTAACAATTGGTCAGACAATTACATATAAGATAAGTTTTCTAATCTAAAATACCTTTTATTTGAGTCCCATCTTGTCGTGATTGGTGTATATATGTATATGGTAGGTTTTGGGTGGGCGTGCCCCTCTAGTAATCCCATCCGAAATTTGGATACCAAATTTTTGTTTGTGGGTTACTATAAAAGAGCACCCAAAATTTCGTTTAAATCGCACCACCCATCTCCGAGATCTGACGTTACTGAAAATTAGGGTAAGGTGGAGGGTCCGTCCCCTCTTCTGATGTCAAAAATTGTAGTACCCTATTTTCACCACGGGTTCATTATGCACCATCAGTGGAAATTTCAAGGTAATCTGTTCAGCCGTTTTTGAGTCTAAAGGAACACACAAACAAACAAACCTTCAAACAAATAAACCTACAAACAAACACAAATTGATTTTTATACCCTCCACCATAAGATGGGGGGTATACTAATTTCGTCATTCTGTTTGTAGCTACTCGAAATATTCGTCTGAGACCCCATATAGTATAAATATATATATATATATATATATATATTCTTGATCGTCGCGACATTTTGTGTCGATCTAGCCATATCCGTCCGTCTGTCCGTCCGTCCGTCTGTCTGTCGAAAGCACGCTAACTTCCGAAGGAGTAAAGCTAGCCACTTGAAAATTTGCACAAATACTTCTTATTAGTGTAGGTCGGTTGGTATTGTAAATGGGCCACATCGGTCCATGTTTTGATATAGCTGCCATATCAACCGATCTTGGGTCTTGACTTCTTGAGCCTCTAGAGTGCGCAATTCTTATCCGATTGGAATGAAATTTTGCACTACGTGTTTTGTTATGATATCCAACAACTGTGCCAAGTATGGTTAAAATCGGTTCATAACCTGATATAGCTGCCATACAAACCGATCTTGGGTCTTGACTTCTTGATCCTCTAGAGTGCGCAATTCTTATCCGATTGGAATAAAATTTTGCACGACGTGTTTCGTTATGATATCCAGCAACTGTGCCAAGTATGAATCAAATCGGTTCATAACCTGATATAGCTGCCATATAAACCGATCTTGGGTCTTGATTTCTTGAGCCTCTAGAGTGCGCAATTCTCATCCGATTGGAATGAAATTGTGCACGACGTGTTTTGTTATGATATCCAACAACTGTGCCGAGTATGGTTGAAATCGGTCCATAACCTGCTATAGCTGCCATATAAACCGATCTTGGGTCTTGACTTCTTGAGCCTCTAGAGTGCGCAATTCTTATCCGATTGGAATGAAATTTTGCACGATGTGTTTTGTTATTATATCCAACAACTGTGCTAAGTATGGTTTAAATCGGTTCATAACCTGATATAGCTGCCATATAAACCGATCTGGGGTCTTGATTCTTGAGCCTCTAGAGTTCGCAATTCTTATCCGATTGGAATGAAATTTTGCACGACGTGTTTTGTTATGATATCCAACAACTGTGCCAAGTATAGTTCAGATTGGTTCATAATCTGATATAGCTGTCATATAAACCGATCTTGGGTCTTGACTTCTTGAGCCTCTAGAGTGCGCAATTCTTATCCGATTGGGATGAATTTTTGCACGACGTGTTTTGTTATGATATCCAACAACTGTGCCGAGTATGGTTGAAATCGGTCCATAACCTGCTATAGCTGCCATATAAACCGATCTTGGGTCTTGACTTCTTGAGCCTCTAGAGTGCGCAATTCTTATCCGATTGGAATGAAATTTTGCACGATGTGTTTTGTTATTATATCCAACAACTGTGCTAAGTATGGTTTAAATCGGTTCATAACCTGATATAGCTGCCATATAAACCGATCTGGGGTCTTGATTCTTGAGCCTCTAGAGTTCGCAATTCTTATCCGATTGGAATGAAATTTTGCACGACGTGTTTTGTTATGATATCCAACAACTGTGCCAAGTATGGTTCAAATCGGTTCATAACCTAATATAGCTGCCATATAAACCGATCTTGGGTCTTGACTTCTTGAGCCTCTAGCGTGCACAATTCTTATCCGATCAGAATTAAATTGTGCGCGACGTGGTTTGTTATGACATCCAACAACTGTGCAAAGTATGGTTCAAATCGGCCAATAACCTGATATAGCTGCCATATAAACCGATCTTGGGTCTTGACTTCTTGAGCCTCTAGAGGGCGCAATTCTTATCCGAATGAAATGGAATTTCGCACGACGTGTTTTGTTATGATACCCAACAACTGTGCCAAGTATGGTTGAAATCTGTTCATAACCTGATATAGCTGCCATATAAACCGATCTTGGGTCGTGACTTCTTGAGCCTCTAGAGGGCACAATTCTTATCCGATTTGAATGAATTTTTGCACGAAGTATTTCGTTATGATATCCAACAACTGTGCCAAGTATGGTTGAAATCGGTCGATAGCCTGATATAGCTGTCATATAAACAGATCTGGGGATTTGACTTCTTGAGCTTCTAGAGGGCGCAATTCCTATCCGATTTGGCTGAAATTTTGCATGACGTATTTTATTTTTACTTTCAACAACTGTGTCAAATAAGGTTCAAATCGGTTCATAACCCGATATAGCTGCCATATAAACCGATCTGGGATCTTGACTTCTTGACCCCTAGAGGTCGCAATTATTATCCGATATGCCTGAAATTTTGTACGACGGATCCTCTCATGACCATCAACAAACGTGTTTATAATGGTCTGAATCGTTCTATAGCCCGATACAGATCCCATATAAATCGTTCTCTCTATTTTACTTCGTGAGCCCCAATGGACGCAATTCTTATACGAATTGGCTGAAATTTTACACAGGTCTCCAACATATAATTTAATTGTGGTCCGAACCGGATCATATCTTGATATCGTTTTAATAGCAGAGCAACTCTTTTCTGATATCACTTTTTGCCTAAGAAGAGATGCCGGGAAAAGAACTCGACAAATGCGATCCATGGTGGAGGGTATATAAGATTCGGCCCGGCCGAACTTAGCACGCTTTTACTTGTTTTGTTTTAACATATGTCCCCCTGTAAAGCAATAAATCCCACTTTTAGTCCCATTTCACGATTTAACTTGTTGAGTATGCAAAATTTCTACCCGTATTTCGTACAGTCCGCTCGTGTGTGAAAAAGCTAGGGCCCATATGAACTTGGTTGTCATGAAAATTCTTATAACTCCTATATTTGTGTTTCTTTCATTTATTGTTCATATTTTCTTTATTATACCCTTCACCATATGAGGGGGGTATACTAATTTCGTCATTCTGTTTGTAACACCTCGAAATATGCGTCGAAGACCCCATAAAGTATATATATTCTTGATGGTCATGTCATTTTAAGTCGATCTAGCCATGTCCGTCCGTCCGTCTGTCTGTCGAAAGCACGCTAACCTTCGAAGGAGTAATGCTAGCCGCTTGAAATTTTGCACAAATACTTTCTATTGGTGTAGGTCTGTTGGTATTTTAAATGGGCCAAATCGGTCCATGTTTTGATATAGCTGCCATATAAACCGGATCTTGGATCTTGACTTCTTGGGCCTCTAGAGCGCGTAATTCTCATCTGATTTGGCTGAAATTTTGCATGAGGTGTTTTGTTATGACTTCCAATAACTGTGCTAAGTATGGCGTAAATCGGTATAGAACCTGATATAGCTTCCATATAAACCGATCTGGGATCTTGATTTCTTGAACCTCTAGAGGGCGCAATTCTCATCCGATTGGGCTGAAATTTTGTACAACGGCTTTTCTCATGACCTTCAACATACGTGTCGAATATATTCTGAACCGATCAATAGCTTGATACAGCTCCCATATAAACCTATCTCCCGATTTTGCTTCTTGAGTCCCTACAAGGCGCAATCCTTATCTGAATGAACTGAAATATTACACAATGACTTCTACAATGTTCAGCATTCATTTATGGTCCGAATCGAACAGTTCTTATTCAATATTCTATGTTTGCCTAAAAAGAGATACCGCTCATAGAACTCGACAAATGCGATCAATGGTGGAGGGTACATAAGATTCGGCCCGGCCGAATTTAGCATGCTCTTTCTTGTTTTTCTTTGCGACTGTGGTTGCTGGATTCCTTCGTTGGCTTCTGCTTGTACTGTTCTGCTGTTTGATCATAGTTCAGGACCTCCCAGTAAGCCAGACCGCTGTGTTGTGTTGTGCTCTGCTACAGCAACATCAACAGCAGACATATTCGGCTACCGGATTTGAGTTTCTTGTATTTGGTACCATTGCCAACAATTCCCTGACCTTAAACATTAATTTTCATAATTGTTCATGTGGCCAATGTTTCGGTTCGTGGTCTTCTTCATTTGCAAAATTAGTGTAATGACCATTAGTGCGGTGGTTACTACCAAGACCATTAAAATGGTTGGCATAACCAATACTTCCCATTGTTCGTTTTTTTTTTTTTTGGAATGTTTTATTTCGTTTTTTTGCTTTATAATGTCGCGGTTTTTTTCGGAATCAGCCACCATATATAGAGCTCATCTGTATTAGGATCGGTCCTCTTGCAGATGACTTGATTTAGTAACCATCAGCAAGGATGCAGCGGCTTATTTCATTTCATGTCCAACATTTTGGCCAGTAGCCCACACACACGTTTCAATGCGGTTGCATAAAAATGCAAATGTTGAGTGAGCATTTGTGGTTAGAAGATAGAGCAAAAACAAATTCCATGACATATTGTAATACTTAAATGAAATTGAAATATCAAAGTTTGTGCAGTTGTGGGGAAATGTAAATTAAGATAGTGATCGCTGTGTGGTAGAAAAAGAATACCAAGAGAGGAATCTGGCCAGAGAATGACATTTTAATCCGATAAAGGTATGGTTGTTGAAAACAAGTTTTTTTTTTATAAAATAAATTGTTGAAAATTTATGTTCATAAAAAAATCTGCCGAAATTATAAAATGGTATGATGTGGAACAGATGAATAATTAAGCTCACTTTTCAAAACTTCAGCATAAATCGGGAATCGGTTCTATAGGCCAGCAAAATTGAAGAAAATATATTTCGACCTAAATCTCATTCGAGAAGAGAGTCTCAGTGGGATGTCGCGTGGCATTGACTCTTACTTTAATATTGAGTGCCTATGATACTCGAAATGACAAGTCGTGTTATTGGCCATAACCAGTGGCCAAAATTAGTGACTGTTCCCAAGTTAGGGGCGGCAGGAAGCAGGCGTCGGCTATTGATGCAAGCGACTCACGATATCGAGGGATATATGTGCGATCCCACATAAACCATGCGGTTGGGCTGCTAGGATAGTAATTCGCAACCGAAAACTAAAACAAATAAAAAGGCATTAAGTGCGGCCGGGCCGAACTTTGGATAGCCACCACATCGGTTATATCAAATTTCGTCAAAATCCGGTGAAGATTGGATAACTTAATCACCCAAATTCAGCGTGGACATTGATTGGTCTAATTAATATGAGTCGCTGTTCAATTTTGTAGAACAAAATATTGGTCTATTGCCAGCTATATCCAAATATAGACTAATCTGAACCATATATAAGTCACTTTTCATAGGGCCAATACTTTAAATCGAGAGATCGATCAATATGGCAACTATAACCGAATCAGGACCGATCTGGATCAAATTAAAGAAGAATATAATAATCATCCTATTATATTATAACCCCACTACTATATCCGTAGTTATATTGCCCAAAAAGTAATTGCGGTTTTTTCATATAGTCGGCGTTGACAAATTTTTTCACAGCTTGTGACTCTGTAATTGCATTCTTTCTTCTGTCAGTTATCAGCTGTTACTTTAAGCTTGCTTTAGAAAAAACAAGTAAAAGCGTGCTAAGTTCGGCCGGGCCGAATCTTATATACCCTCCACCATGGATCGCATTTGTCGAGTTCTTTTCCCGGCATCTCTTCTTAGGCAAAAAAGGATATAAGAAAAGAGTTGCTCTGCTATTTAAACGATATCAAGATATGGTCCGGTTCGGACCACAATTAAATTATATGTTGGAGACCTGTGTAAAATTTCAGCCAATTCGTATAAGAATTGCGCCCATTGGGGCTCACGAAGTAAAATAAAGAGAACGATTTATATGGGATCTGTATCGGGCTTTAGACCGATTCAGACCATAATAAACACGTTTGTTGATGGTCATGAGAGGATCCGTCGTACAAAATTTCAGGCACATCGGATAATAAGTGCGACCTCTAGGGGTCAAGAAATCAAGATCCCAGATCGGTTTATATGGCAGCTATATCAGGTTATGAACCGATTTGAACCTTATTTGACACAGTTGTTGAAAATAAAAATAAAATACGTCATGCAAAATTTCAGCCAAATCGGATAGGAATTGCGCCCTCTAGAAGCTCAAGAAGACAAATCCCCAGATCTGTTTATATGACAGCTATATCAGGTTATGGACCGATTTCAACCATACTTGGCACAGTTGTTGGATATCATAACGAAATACTTCGTGCAAATATTCATTCAAATCGGATAAGAATTGCACACTCTAGAGGCTCAAGAAGTCCAGACCCAAGATCGGTTTATATGGCAGCTATATCAGGTTATGGACCGATTTGAACCACACTTGGCACAGTTGTTGGATATCATAGCAAAACACGTCGTGCAAAATTTCATTCCAATCGGATAAGAATTGCGCACTCTAGAGGCTCAAGAAATCAAGACCCCAGATCGGTTTATATGGCAGCTATATCAGGTTATAGACCGATTTGAACCATACTTGGCACAATTGTTGAATATAATAGCAAAACACGTCGTGCAAAATTTCATTTCAATCGGATAAGAATTGTGCTCTCTAGAGGCTCAAGAAGTCAAGACCCAAGATCGGTTTATATGGCAGCTATATCAGGTTATAAACCGATTTGAACCATACTTGGCACAGTTGTTGGATATCATAGCAAAACACGTCATGCAAAATTTCATTCTGATCGGATAAGAATTGCGCACGCTAGAGGCTCAAGAAGTCAAAACCCAAGATCGGTTTATATGGCAGCTATATCAGGTTATGGACCGATTTGAACTATACTTAGCACAGCTGTTGAATATAAGAACAAAACACATCGTGCAAAATTTTATCCTAATCGGATAAGAATTGCGCACTCTAGAGGCTCAAGAAGTCAAGACCCAAGATCGGTTTATATGGCCGCTATATCAAAACATGGACCGATATGGCCCATTTACAATACCAACCGACCTACACTAATAAGAAGTATTTGTGCAAAATTTCAAGCGGCTAGCTTTACTCCTTCGGAAGTTAGCGTGCTTTCGACAGACAGACGGACGGACGGACAGACGGACGGACATGGCTAGATCAACATAAAATGTCGCGACGATCAAGAATATATATACTTTATGGGGTCTCAGACGAATATTTCGAGTAGTTACAAACAGAATGACGAAATTAGTATACCCCCCATCTTATGGTGGAGGGTATAAAAACTCACTGCCTAACCTAAACCTAAAATGTGTTTTCTTGTTATACCCATATGGGGGGATGGGGGTATATTCATTTTGTCATTCCGTTTGCAACACATCGAAAAATCCATTTTCGACCCTATAAAGTATTCTTGATCAGCGTAAAAATCTAAGACGATCTAGACATGTCCGTCCGTCTGTCTGTTGAAATCACGCCACAGTCTTTAAAAATGGAGATATTGAGCTGAAATTTTGCACAGACTCTTTTTTTGTCCATAAGCAGGTTAAGTTCGAAGATGCGCTATATCGGACTATATCTTGATATAGCCCCCATATAGACCGATCCACCGATTAAGGGTCTTAGGACCATAATTGCCTCATTTATTACCCGATTTTGCTGAAATTTGAAATAGTGAGCTACGTTGGGCCCTTCGACATCCTGCGTCAATTTGGCCCAAATCGATTCAAATTTGGATATAGCTGCCATATAGATCGATCCTCCGATTTAGGGTCTTAGGCCCATTAAAGCCGCATTTATTATCCGATTTTGCTGAAATTTGGGACAGTGAGTTGTGTTAGACCCTTTAACATCCTGCGTCAATTTGGCCCAAATCGATTCAAATTTGGATATAGCTGCCATATAGACCAATCCTCAAATTTAGGGTCTTAGGCCCATTAAAGCCGCATTTATTATCCGATTTTGCTGAAATTTGGGTCAGTGAGTTGCCTTAGGCCCTTCGATATCTTTCTTCAATTTGGCACTGATCGGTTCAGATTTGGATATAGCTGCCATATAGATCGATCCTCAGATTTGGGGTCTTAGGTCCATAAAAGCCGCATTTATTATCCGATTTTGCTGAAATTTGGGTCAGTGAGTTTCCTTAGACCCTTCGATATTTTTCTTCAATTTGGCACTGATCGGTTCAGATTTGGATATAGCTGTCATATAGACCGGTCTCACGATTTAAGGTTTTGGGCCCATAAAAAGTGCATTTATTGTCCGATGTCGACGAAATTTGGGACAGTGAGATGTGTTAGACCCTTCGACATCCATCGTCAATTTGGCCCAAATCGGTCCAAATTTGGATATAGCTGCCATATAGACCGATCTCTCGGTTGAACAATGACTTGTACTTATAAGCATTTTGTCTAAATCGTTTGATATGTCTATATAGCTGCTATGGGGCATAAGGTATGCATTTTTCACTGGATTTTGACGAAAGGTGGTTCACATATATGCCCGAGGTGGTGGGTATCCAAAGTACAGCACGGCCGAACTTTACTCCTTTTTACTTGTTACCATGAAAAACCCTATTCATCTTGGAAAATAAGAGGAATTCTAAGTTGTTTATAATAACAATAAAAATGCAAACAAGTAAAAGCGTGCTAAGTTCGGCCGGGCCGAATCTTATATACCCTCCACCATGGATCGCATTTGTCGAGTTCTTTTCCCGGCATCTCTTCTTAGGCAAAAAAGGATATAGAAAAAGAGCTGCTCTGCTATTAAAACGATATCAAGATACGGTCCGGTTCGGACCACAGTTAAATTATATGTTGAAGACCTGTGTAAAATTTCAGCCAATTCGTATAAGAATTGCGCCCATTGGGGCTCACGAATTAAAATAGAGAGAACGATTTATATGGGATTTGTATCGGGCTATAGACCGATTCAGACCATAATAAACACGCTTGTTGATGGTCATGAGAGGATCCGTCATACAAAATTTCAGGCATATCGGATAATAATTGCGACCTCTAGGGGTCAAGAAGTCAAGATCCCAGATCGGTTTATATGGCAGCTATATCAGGTTATGAACCGATTTGAACCTTATTTGACACAGTTGTTGAAAGTAAAAATAAAATACGTCATGCAAAATTTCAGCCAAATCGGATACGAATTGCGCCCTCTAGAAGCTCAAGAAGATCCCAGATCCAGATCCCAGATCGGTTTATATGACAGCTATATCAGATTATGGACCGATTTCAACCATACTTGGCACAGTTGTTGGATATCATACCGGAATACTTCGTGCAAAAATTCATTCAAATCGGATAAGAATTGTGCCCTCTAGAGGCTCAAGAAGTCAAGACCCAAGATCGGTTTATATGGCAGCTATATCAGGTTATAGACCGATTTAAACCATACTTGGCACAGTTGTTGGATATCATAACAAAACACGTCGTGCAAAATTTCATTCCAATCGGATAAGAATTGGACCGATACGGCCCATTTACAATACCAACCGACCTACACTAATAAGAAGTATTTGTGCAAAATTTCAAGCGGCTAGCTTTACTCCTTCGGAAGTTAGCGTGCTTTCGACAGACAGACGGACGGACGGACGGACATGGCTAGATCGACATAAAATGTCGCGATGATCAAGAATATATATACTTTATGGGGTCTCAGACGAATATTTCGAGTAGTTACAAATAGAATGACGAAATTAGTATACCCCCCATCTTATGGTGGAGGGTATAACAAATGACTAAAAGTTTTTAAAACTACGTACTATTCAATATTTACTTGGATGTATACCAGTATGTGCTTGTGCACATACAAATATAATACTAATTGAAAAAGTAATGAAACACCGCACAACAATAACAATTGCATAACAAAGGAATTTTTAGATGATTTCGTGGTGTTTTATTAGCTTAGATATCTAATGCTCCATGCTAAATAACTAATCAAGTAGTTGATCATCATTGCCTAGAACTCCACATGGATGAACTTGGGGTTATCAAAGCTCCATAGCATTATGAAGCATGTTATGGAATGGAATGCAATGCGATGCCATAGTATGGTCCATCATTATGTACATTGAAATTATGATTTTACACAAAAAAAAAATGTTTAAACAAATACACGTTTAAAAACTAATTTTATTTATCGTAATAAAATATGAACAAGTAAAAGCGTGCTAAGTTCGGCCGGGCCGAATCTTATATACCCTCCACCATGGAGCGCATTTGTCAGTTCTTTTCCCGGCATCCTTCTTAGGCAAAAAATTATATAAAAAAAAGAAAGAAAGAAAAATCTGCTATTAAAGCGATATCAAGATATGATCCGGTTTAGACAACAATTAAATTATATGTTGGAGACCTGTGTAAAATGTCAGCCAATTCGAATAAGAATTGCGCCCTTTGGGGGCTCAAAAAGTAAAATAGAGAGATCGATTTATATAGGAGCTGTATCGGGCTATAGACCGATTCAGACCATAATAAACACGTATGTTGATGGTCATGAGAGAATCCGTCGTACAAAATTTCAGGCAAATCGGATAAGAATTGCGCTCTCTAGAGGCCCAAGAAGTCAAGACCCAAGATCGGTTTATATGGCAGCTACATCAGGTTATGGACCGATTTGACCCATACTTGGCACAGTTGTTGGATATCATAACAAAACACGTGGTGCAAAATTTCATTCCAATTGGATAAGAATTGCGCACTCTAGAGCCTCAAGAAGTCAAGACCCAAGATCGGTTTATATGACAGGTATACCAGGTTATGGACCGATGTAAACAATACTTGGCACAGTTGTTGGATATCATAACGAAACACTTCGTGCAAAATTTCATCCCAATTGGGTAAGAATTGCGCACTCTAGAGGCTCAAGAAGTCAAGGCCCAAGATCGGTTTATATGACAGCTATATAAGGTTATGAACCGATTTGAACTATACTTGGCACAATTGTTGGATATCATAACAAAACACGTGGTGCAAAATTTCATTCTAATCGGATAAGAATTGCGCACTCTAGGGGCTCAAGAAGTCAAGACCCAAGATCGGTTTATATGACAGATATACCAGGTTATGGACCGATGTGAACAATACTTGACACAGTTGTTGGATATCATAACAAAACACTTCGTGCAAAATTTCATCCCAATTGGGTAAGAATTGCGCACTCTAGAGGCTCAAGAAGTCAAGGCCCAAGATCGGTTTATATGACAGCTATATAAGGTTATGAACCGATTTGAACCATACTTGGCACAGTTGTTGGATATCATAACAAAACACGTCGTGCAAAATTTCATTCCAATCGGAGAAGAATTGCGCACTCTAGAGGCTCAAGAATTCAAGACCCAAGATCGGTTTATATGGCAGCTATATCAGGTTATGGACCGATTTTAACCATACTTAGCACAGTTGTTGGATATCATAACAAAAC
Organism: Stomoxys calcitrans; assembly: GCF_963082655.1. Lineage (NCBI taxonomy): Eukaryota > Metazoa > Arthropoda > Insecta > Diptera > Muscidae > Stomoxys > Stomoxys calcitrans. Next base: position 39,677,523 of record NC_081552.1, read on the forward strand.
ATGTCGTGCAAAATTTCATCCCAATCGGATAAAAATTGCGCACTCTAGAGGTTCAAGAACTCAAGACCCAAGATCGGTTTATATGACAGCTATATCAAAACATGGACCGATATGGCCCATTTACAATACCAACCGACCTACACTAATAAGAAGTATTTGTGCAAAATTTCAAGCGGCTAGCTTTACTCCTTCGGAAGTTAGCGTGCTTTCGACAGACAGACGGACGGACGGACGGACGGACGGACGGACGGACAGACGGACGGACATGGCTAGATCAACATAAAATTTCACGACGATCAAGAATATATATACTTTATGGGGTCTCAGACGAATATTTCTAGTAGTTACAAACAGAATGACGAAATTAGTATACCCCCCATCTTATGGTGGAGGGTATAAAAATACAGAACGACATACTACATGTCCATCATGCTATGCTATGTCAATAGGCAAGGTCGTCAAGATGTTTTTATACCCAACACCACCACTGTGGTACAGGGTATTATAAGTTTGAGCATTTGTTTGCAACGCACTTTCTGATTCCATTTAGCCATGTCCGTCGGTGAGCCCATGTATTCTTGTAATCAAAGTGCAGATCGTATTTGTTGTCCAATCATCACGAAATTTTGCACATATCACCTTTTTGGCCAAGGACGGACGTTATTGATTTTGGTAAAAATCGGTTCAGAATTAGATATAACTCCCATATATTGGGTTGCCCAAAAAGTAATTGCGGATTTTTTTAAAAAGAGAGTAAGAACCTGATATAGACCCACTATAAACCGATCCCCCGATTTGACCTCTTTAGCCCCTGAAAGCCACAATCTTTGCTAGATTTGGCTCAAAATTTACCGATAGTGTTCCCTTATGACTTCTAAGAACTTTGTCAAGAACGGTCCAAATCGGCAAAGAACTTGATATAGCTCCCAAATAAACGGATCTCCCGATTTGATTTTTTGAGCCCATGGAAGCAAACGTTTTTGTTCGATTTGGCTAAAATTTTGAACATAGTGTTCTGTTATGACTTCCAACAACTGTGCCAAGCACGATCTAAATCGGTCTACAGCCAGATATAGCTCCCATATTTTAGCAGAATTCATGGTGGTTGGTTCCGGAGACGTAGCAGGCTTTTATTCAATAGGCTTCAATAGGTTTCTAGGCCGAAACACATGCCTGGGCCAAATTTTGAGACAATCGCACTTAAATTGCGACCTGTACTTTGTACACAAATTAACATAGACAAACCGATCTGCAGACAGACAAACAGACATAGCTAAATCGAATCATAAAGTAATTCTGAGTCGATCGGTATACTTATCAATGGGTCTATCTCTTTTCCTTCTGGGTGTTACCCTGCACCACAGTGCTGGCGATATTGTACAACGCTTTCCTTAACGACTACCACAATATCTGTACAGTTTGGTCGACATCGGTTCAGATTTATATTTAGCTCCTATATATATGTTCATCCGATTTTGAGAAATATTGGAATAAAGTGCTCATTTGTTAACCGATTCTCTCGAAATTTGGCAAGAGCGATTTCCTTAGGACTTTTAGTATTACTCATGAATTTAAATCTGCTGATTTATGCTTTTAGACCAATTAATTCCACATTTATTATCCGAAAATATCGGCCGAAATCGATCAAAATTGGTACAGAATTAGATATAGCTCCCACTTTGTACTAATAGGCACCGCCACATGTGCTTTTTATACCCACCACCGAAGGATGGGGGTATATTCATTTTGTCATTCCGTTTGCAAATATCCATTTCCGACCCTATAAAGTATATATATTCTTGATCAGCGTAAAAATATAAGACGATCTAGCCATGTCCTTCCGTCTGTCCGTCTGTCTGTTGAAATCACTCTACAGTCTTTAAAAATAGAGATATTGAGCTGAAACTTTACACAGATTCTTTTTTTGTCCATAAGCAGGTTAAGTTTGAATATGGGCTATATCGGACTATATCTTCATATAGCCCCCATATAGACCGATCCTCCTATTTAGGGTCTTAGGCCCATAAAAGCCACATTTATTATCCGATATTGCTGAAATTCGGGACAGTGAGTTGTCTTAGGCTTCTCGACATCTTCCGTCAATATGGGTCAGATCGTTTCAGATTTGGATATAGCTGCCATACAGACCGATCCTCCGATTAAGGGTCTTAGGCCCATAAAAGCCACATTTACTAACCGATTTCGCTGAAATTTGAGACAGTGAGTTGTGTTAGGTTTCTCGACATCCATCGTCAATTTGGCCCAGATCGGTCCAGATTTGGATATAGCTGCCATATAGACCGATCCTCCGATTTAGGGTCTTAGGCCCATAAAAGCCACATTTATTATCCGATTTTGTGAAATTTTGGAAAAGTGAGTTGTATTAGTCATTTCAACATCCTTCGTCAATTTGGTTCAGATCGGTCCAAATTTGGATATAGCTGCCATATAGACCGATCCTCCGATTTAGGGTCTTAGGCCCATAAAAGCCACATTTATTATCCGATTTTGTGAAATTTTGGAAAAGTGAGTTGTATTAGTCATTTCAACATCCTTCGTCAATTTGGTTCAGATCGGTCCAAATTTGGATATAGCTGCCATATAGACCGATCCTCCGATTTAGGGTCTTAGGCCCATAAAAGCCACATTTATTATCCGATATTGCTGAAATTCAGGACAGTGAATTGTCTTAGGCACTTCCACATCCTCCGTCAATTTGGCTCAGATCGGTCAAGATTTGGATATAGCTGCCATATAGACAGATCCTCCGATTTAGGGTCTTAGGCCCATAAAAGCCACATTTATTATCCGATATTGATGAAATTTGGAACAGTGAGTTGTGAAAGGCCCTTCGACATCCTTCGTTAATTTGGCCGAGATCGGTTCAGATTTGAATATAGCTGCCTTATAGACCGATCCTCCGATTAAGGGTCTTAGGCCCATAAAAGCCACATTTACTACCCGATTTTGCTGAAATTTGGAACAGTGAGTTGTGAAAGGCCTTTCGACATCCTTCGTTAATTTGGCCGAGATCGGTTCAGATTTGGATATAGCTGCCATATAGACCGATTCTCCAATTCAGGGTCTTAGGCCCATAAAAGCCACATTTATTATCCGATTTTGCGAAAATTTGGGACAGTGAGTTGTATTAGGCCTTTCAACATCCTCCGTTAATTTAGCTCAGATCGGTCCAGATTTGGATATAGCTGCCATATAGACCGATCTCTCGGTTTTAGGTTTTGGGGCCATTAAAAGCGCATTTATTGTCCGATGTTGCTGAAATTTGGGACAAAAAGTTAAGTTAAGTCCCTCCACATATTTCTGCAATTTGGTCTAGATCGATCAAGATTTGCATATAGCTGCCATAAAAACCGATTATGAATTGTCGACCGGATTTTAAGGAAAAGTGGTGCACATATATATCCGAGGTGGTGGGTATCCAAAGTTCGGCCCGGGCGAACTTAACGCCTTTTTAGTTGTTTTTGAACATTTTTTGTCGTTTTTTTTTTGTGTTTATATACCGATTCAGAGTATACTTGGCACGGACGTTGAAAGTCATAAAATAAGTCTCTCTGCTAGTTTCAGCCAAATCAAGTGCAAACTGAAGCCTCTAGGAGCTTAAGAATTCAAAGCCGGAAAGGGATTATAAAAGGGTGTATCTTAGTTTTTGGACGGATTCGGATCATATTCGGAAATGATGTTGGAAGTCAGAACACAAACTCTTCTGTCAAGTTTCAGCCAAATCGGATGGAAACTGAGGCTTTAAAGATCTCAAGAAGTCATTTCAGTTTATTGACCGATTCTGTTAAATTTCAGCCAAATCGGATGAAAATTAAGGGCTCTAAGAGCTCAAGAATTCAAAAGTGGGGATCGACCAATAAGGGGGCCATATTCGTTTGCAAACCGTTTGCGACCTACAACGATCAAAAGCATTTGTGCCACATTTCAAGCGAATATCTTTATTCATGCAAACGCTTTCGTGACTTCGACAGACGGAAGGGCTGACGGACGATCAAGAGAATTTACACTTTATAGGATCTCAGGTCAATATTTCGAATAGTTACAAACACAATGGCTAGATTAGTGTACCCTCTATCCTATGGTGGTGGGTATAAAACATTAACATGGCACCCATCACCAACTCCAAACTCATCTTTCCATGTTGCTAACTCAAATCACTCCCTGCTGCTGGCCTGCTTATATTCTACCTGCTGTGTGATTGCAAATTACAATTGTCATTATTTTTGATTGAACTGCCGCAAATCATGTCGTCAATGGTTAATTTGCCACATCTGTTGTTGTTCGAGCACTTCTTTATGTGGACTAGCATTATATTAAATTACAATAATAAAAAATTGATTTCTATCAAAATAATGTAACATCAAATTATTTACTTGAATCGCCACAAACAATGGCACTCAGCCAAACTGCAAGCACCCAAGTTTCTCTTTCTGAAAACTGGCAACAAGCAAACAGCGACAAATTTTAAATCACCCAAGCAACTCATATGGCATAGAAATCACAGACTTCAAATGATTTTCGATTTTTTTTTTTTTTTTTTGTAGCATAGAATTTAATATGAACGAAAATGCTTAGCAATTCTTAGTTAAAGTTATTTGAAAATATATTTAATGAAGTTTTTTTACTTCAAATGTGCTTCGAACATTTGTCAGTTCCCTCCCCCCAACACAACATAAAAATCTTAAACAAATTGCAATAGCAGAAAAAAAAATCCTCATTTAAGATGATATCATCTTGCTAAAAATGAGAGCTTGCATTGTGTATCACAATGCATATGTTTAACAATGCTGTAGAAACAAATAAAAATAATAATATGTAATCATTATCATCGCATGTAGAGGTATTGTGCAAAACTTGAATGGATTAAAAGATGGTTATGAAATATACGAACACAAAAAACTGTATTAAAATTCTAAGATTCTTACCTCGAAAACAAGAACCAAAATCTGAAATATTCGGTTGCCCAAAAAGTAATTGCGGATTTTTTAAAAGAAAGTAAATGCATTTTTAATAAAACCTAGAATGAACTTTAATCAAATATACTTTTTTTACATTCTTTTTCTAAAGCAAGCTAAAAGTAACAGCTGATAACTGACAGAAGAAAGAATGCAATTACAGAGTCACAAGCTGTGAAAAAATTTGTCAACGCCGACTATATGAAAAATCCGCAATTACTTTACCCAATATAAAATAAACACAAAACTAATTATTATTATAGACATTTTTATAGATTTTTGGGTGACTTAGGATGTTGGAAACCAAGCAACGGTTATGATTGGTTTTGACTTGCTAAAATCCAGGCTTATCTTGTTCCCCCTTTATCACAAATTTGGAAACAAACCTAATCTAAAGCCTAACATAAGTCCCTGCGCCAAATTTCAGCGAAACCGGATTATTTAAATGCCTTTTATGGGCCCAAGACTTTATATCGAGAGATCTGTCTATATGACAGCTATATCCACATCTGAACCGATCTGTGCCTAATTGAAGAGGGATATCGAATGGCCTAACAGAACTCGCTGTGCCAATTTTCGGCGAAATCGGAAAGTAAATGCGCCTTTTACAAGCCCAAAACCTTAAATCGAGAGATCGGTCTATATGGCAACTGTATCCAAATCTGGACCGATCTGGGCCAAACTGCAAAAAGTTGTCGAAGAGCCTAACGGAACTCACTGTCCAAAATTTCGACGAAATCGGAAAATAAATGCGCCATTTATGGGTCCAAGACCTTAAATCGAGAGATTGGTCTATATGGCAGCTATATCCAAATCTGGACCGATCTAGGACAAATTTAAGAAGGATGTCGACTGGCCTTACACAACTCACTGTCCCGAATTTCAGCAAAATCTGATAATAAATGTGGATTTTATGGGCCTATGAACCTAAATCGGCAGATCGGTCTATATGGGGGCTAAATCAAGATATTGTCCGATATAGCCTATCTTCGATCTTAACCTGCTTATGGATAAGAAAAGGATCTGTGCAAAGCTTCAGCTCGATATCTCTATTTCTTAAGACTGTAGAGTGATTTCAAAGCCCTTCTACATCCTCCGTCAATTTGGCCCAGATCGGTTTAGATTTGGATATAGCTGCCATATAGACCGATCCTCCGATTTAGGGTCATAGACCCATAAAAGCTACATTTGTTATCCGATTTCGCTGAAATTTGGGGCAGTGAGTTGTGTTAGGCCCTTCGACATCGTCCGTCAATATGGCTCAGATTGGTTCAGATTTGGATATAGCTGCCATATAGACCGATTCTCCAATTTAGGGTCTTAGGACCATAAGAGCCACATTTATTATCCGATTTCGAGAAAATTTGGGACAGTGAGTTGTGTTAGGCCCTTGAACATCCTCCATCAGTTTGGCTCAGATCGGTCCAGATTTGGATATAGCTGCCATATAGACCGATCTCTCGGTTTTTGGTTTTGGGGCAATAAAAAGCGCATTTATTGTCCGATGTTGCCGAAATTTGGGACAAAGAGTTAAGTTAAGCCCCTCCACATATTTCTTCAAGTTGGTCTAGATCGATCAAAATTTGCATATAGCTGCCATATAAACTGATCTCTCGATTTAAACTCTTGGCCCCATAAAAGGCGCATTTTTAATCCGATTGCGATTGAAATTTCACACACTGACTTATGTTATGCTTTTCGACATCCGTGTGGTATATAGTTCAGATCGGTTTATTTTCAGATATAACTACTAAAAAGACCAATATTTTGTTATATACAATTGAATAATAACTTTTACTTATTAGTTTCTGGTCCAAATCGGAACATAGCTGCTATGGGGCATAAGGTATGAATTTTTTACCGGATTTTGAGGAAAGGTGGTTCACATATATAAAGGGTGATTTTTTTGAGGTTAGGATTTTCATGCATTAGTATTTGACAGATCACGTGGGATTTCAGACATGGTGTCAAAGAGAAAGATGCTCAGTATGCTTTGACATTTCATCATGAATAGACTTACTAACGAGCAACGCTTGCAAATCATTGAATTTTATTACCAAAATCAGTGTTCGGTTCGAAATGTGTTCATTCACCGTAACGTTGCGTCCAACAGCATCTTTGAAAAAATACGGTCCAATGATTCCACCAGCGTACAAACCACACCAAACAGTGCATTTTTCGGGATGCATGGGCAGTTCTTGAACGGCTTCTGGTTGCTCTTCACTCCAAATGCGGCAATTTTGCTTATTTACGTAGCCATTCAACCAGAAATGAGCCTCATCGCTGAACAAAATTTGTCAAAATTTGAACACATTTCGAACCGAACACTGATTTTGGTAATAAAATTCAATGATTTGCAAGCGTTGCTCGTTAGTAAGTCTATTCATGATGAAATGTCAAAGCATACTGAGCATCTTTCTCTTTGACACCATGTCTGAAATCCCACGTGATCTGTCAAATACTAATGCATGAAAATCCTAACCTCAAAAAAATCACCCTTTATATCCAAGGTGATGGTTCGGCCCGGCCGATCTTAACGCCGTTTTACTTGTTTGTCTACGAATTTAAGTTTGGATATAAGGTGTACTCCATTCTTAAAATAATTTATTTCAGTCCGATATTCTCATGATATCGGATTTAGGGGTGTTTTTAGGGGTAAGGTGGTCCCCCAGACACTTGGCCCCGAAAAAATATCAGCATCGTGCTCTTCTTTCAAACACCATTTATTTAAGCCCCACATTGCCATTGGTTTAGGGGAGTTTACACGATAGCGTCCCCCAAAACACATAGCCCCAAAATAGGTTCTCAAATACCTTTCATTTGAGCCACATATTGGCATGGTCGAAAAATGTTTACCCTTTGGGGGTGTTTTGGGGAAGGGGTGGTGCCCTAAATACATGGTCCTACATTTGGATATTAAATTCGTATTCTACTCCGAAATACCCTTATTTGAGCCCCATTTTGCGATGGTCAGTAAAAAAATTGCTGTTTGTGGGATATTTTGGGAAAGGGGTAGACCCCCAGAAAATTGGTCCCGAAAGTGGGTATCAATTCTTGCTCTACCGCCCAATACTTTTCATTTAAGCTCCACATTGACATGATCGGTAAATATGCCCGATTTAGCGGTGTTTTGACGATTGGGGTGGTCCCCCAAACACTAAGCCCGGAAAATGTATCAGCAACGTGCTCTATTCTCATATATCTATATAACATTTGTTTGAACCCCATGTTGCCATTGGCCTCAACATTGGATATCTGATTCGTTTTCTAATCTCATTTAAGCTGCTTAATGCAAACGTCAGCAAATATGTCCGGTTTGGGGTTTTGGCCCTAAAAACTATGAATATTTAGTTTCACTCTCTTTAAGACCCAAATTGTCTTGGTGAGCAAATACGTCCTAGTTGGGGGTTGTTATGGTGGTGGGACGTCCCCTAGAGAGTTGGTCCCTAATGTTGATATCAGATACGTGGTCTACTCCCAAATACCTTTAATGTGAGCCCCATATTTCCATAGTTGGCAAACATGACCGGCTTAGGGGGTGTTTTGGGGGATGGGCGGCCACTCGGGATTCGTGTTCTACTCTAAAAACCCTCTTATTTGAGCCTCATATTGCAATAGTCAGCAAATACTTCCTAGTTGGGTGGTGTTGGGGGGGGGGTGGGGCTGCCCCCTAGACGATTTTCCCGAATATTGAAGTCGGATTTGTGATTTACTCCCAAAGACCTTTCATTTGAGCCCCATATTGCTATGGTCGTGAATTTGTCCCCTTTGGGGGATGTTTTTGGGATGCTCATGGTCCCATATTTGGACATCAGATTCGAATTCTACAATCAAATACGTTTTATTTAAGCCCCATATTCTCATGGTCAGTAAATAGGTCCTGTTTGGGAAAGGGGTGGACCCCCAGAAACGTGGTCCCACATTTATATATCAGATTCGTATTCTACTCGCAAATACCTTTCATTTGAGTCCCATATTGTCATGGTCGGTATATATGTCCGATTTAGTGGTGTTTTGGGCTTGGGGTGGTCCCCCTAACACTTGATCCGACAATTGGATATCAGATACGTTTTCTTATCCTAAATACAATCCGCATAAAGGCCAAATACTTCAACATCAGCAAGGATATTTTGTACGAGCATCTTGAAAGGGAATATGACCGCTGTCCCTCCTATGATCGGAAAATTTATTCTGCACGCAGAAACTTCCAATAATGGATTGAGGCTAATAGACTTCGCCGCGATAAAAGAACTTTGTAGTTAGCAGCATCAGATTCCAACAACGAAGGATTCTCACGACCATATGGCTGTTGTCGATCAAAACACCAAATAGATCATATTGTGATGGATGAAAGGCATTCAACCGTCATTTTAGATGAACGATCGATCCAAGAGGCTATTAGGGTCATTAAATTGTTACAGCAAAGGTTCGCACCCGTCTTAGTGTGGCGAGAAACGAACGATTGAAAAGCTGCAAGCTCAACAGATGGCCTCTGGATATTCCACTCGACTGACCCAATGATATAACGGGGCATTGCCCCCTTCATGGAAAATGCCGCAAAATCCGTACCAGGGTACAGAAAGCCTCCCCCTATGAACGCACGGTACGACCAAGAGTGTCGAAATACTATTGAAGCCAAGAATGCAGCATACAGAACGACCCAAAGTGGGAGAAAATCGAAAAAAACAAGTAACAGCGAAAAAAAGTTCGGCGGGGCCGAATCATGAGAACCCACCACCATGGATTCTGCTAAAATATGGGAGCTATATCTGGTTATAGACCAATTTAGACCGTACTTGGCACAGTTGTTGAGAGTTATAACCAAATCGGACAAAAATTGCGTTTTCCACATGCTCAAGAAGTCAAATCGGGAGATCGGTTTATATGGGAGCTATATCAGGTTATAGACCCATATGGACCGTACTCAACACCGTTGTTGGAAGTCATAACAGAACACCACTTCTAGTGGCTCCAGAAGTCAAATCGGGAGATCGGTTTATATGGGAGCTGCATCAGGTTATAAACCGATTCGGACCTACTGGACACAGTCGTTGGAAGTCATAACAAAACAAGTAAAAAGGCGTTAAGTTCGGCGGATACCCACCACCTCGGGTATATATGTAAACCAACTTTCATCAAAATTCGGTGAAAATTTCATACCTTATACTCATATACCTCATACCGATCTGAACTATATACGACACGGATGTCGAAAAGCCGAACATAAGTCACTGTATGAAATTTCAGTGAAATCGGATTATAAATGCGCCTTTTATGGGGCTAAGACTTTAAATCGAGATACCGGTCTACATGGCAGCTATATCCAAATCTGGACCGATTTGGGCCAAGTTGCATAAACATGTCGATAAGCCTAACACAAAGCACTGTCCCAAATTTCGGCGAAATCTAACAATAAATGCCTCTTTTATGGGCCCTAAACCTTAAATCGAGAGATCGGTCTAGTGTTATTATATGGTTCTGAGGCATGGCAATATAGGCGACGTATGAACCACAAGCTCTACGAGCTGTATAACGACGATAGCATAGTTACACGCATCAAAATACAACGGCTGCGTTGGTTAGGTCATGTTGTCAGAATGGATGAAGAATCTTCAGCAAAGAAGACTTTTGAAAGCAAACCGTTGCGACCAAAAACCCAATGAAAAGATCAAGTGATGGGAGACACCTTGAAACTTGGTGTCAGGGATATTAGAATAAGCGCAGAAGATCGAGGCGCTTAGTTCGCTATTCTACGTTCTACGATTCTACGATTTTGAAAAAAAAATAGGGAAAGTTCTTTAAACAAATTCACACAATTTTGCATTTTTATACCCTCCACCATAAGATGGGGGGTATATTAATTTCGTCATTCTGTTTGTAACTACTCGAAATATTCGTCCGTCGGTCCGTCCGTCCGTCCGTCTATCTCTCGAAAGCACGCTAATTTCCGAAGGAGTAAAGCTAGCCGCTTGAAATGTTGCACAAATACTTCTTATTAGTGTGGGTCGGTTGGTATTGTAAAGGGACCATATCGGTCCATGTTTTGATGTAGCTGTCATATAAACCGATCTTGGGTCTTGACTTCTTGAGCCTCTAGAGGGCGCAATTCTTACCCAATTTGAATGAATTTTGGCTCGACGTGTTTTGTTATTATATCCAACAACTGTGCCAAGTATGGTTCAAATCGGTCCATAACGTGATATAGCTGCCATATAAACCGATCTTGGGTCTTGACTTCTTGAGCCTCTAGAGGGCGCAATTCTTACCCAATTTGAATGAATTTTGGCACGACGTGTTTTGTTATGATATCCAACAACTGTACTAAGTATGGTTGAAATCGGTTCATAACCTGATATAGCTGCCATATAAACCGATCCTCGGTTTTGACTTCTTGAGCCTCTAGAGTGTGCAATTCTTGTCCGATTGGAATGAAATTTTGCACGACGTGTTTTGTTATGATATCCAACAACTGTGCAAAATATGGTTCAAATCGGTCTATAACCTGATATAGCTGCCATATAAACCGATCTTGGGTCTTGACTTCTTGAGCCTCTAGAGTGCGCAATTCTTATCCGATTGGAATGAAATTTTGTACGACGGATCCTCTCATGACCATGAACATACGTGTTTATTATGGTCTGAATCGGTTTATAGCCCGATACAGCTCCCATATAAATCGATCTCTCTATTTTACTTCTTGAGCCCCCAAAGGGCACAATTCTTTTTCGAATTGACTGACATTTTACACAGATCTCCAACATATAATTTAATTGTGGTCCAAACCGGACCCTATCTTGATATCGCTCTAATAGCAGAGCAAATCTTTTCTTATATCCTTTTTATACCCACCACCGAAGGATGGGGTATATTCATTTTGTCATTCCGTTTGCAACACATCGAAATATCCATTTTCGACCCTATAAAGTATATATATTCTTGATCAGCGTAAAAATCTAAGACCATCTAGACATTTCCGTCCGTCTGTCTGTTGAAATCACGCTACTGTCTTTAAAAACAGAGATATTGAGCTGAAATTTTGCACAGATTATTTTTTTGTCCATAAGCAGGTTAAGTTTGAAGATGGGCTATATCGGACTATATCTTGATAGGCCCCATATAGACCGACCCGCCAATTTGGGGTCTTAGGCCCATAAAAGCCACATTTATTATCCGATTTTGTTGAAATTTGGGGCAGTGAGTTGTGTTAGGCCCTTCGAAATTCTTCGTCGATTTGGCTCAGATCGATTCAGATTTGAATATAGCTGCCATATAGAACGATCCTCCGATTTAGGGTCTAAGGCCCATACAAGCCACATTTATTATCCGGTTTCGCTGAAATTTGGGACAGTGAGTTATGTTAGGCCCTTCGACATCCTTTGTCAATTTGGCCCAGATCGGTTCAGATTTTGATATAGCTGCCATATAGACCGATCCTCCGGTTAAGGGTCTTAGGCCCACAAAAGCCACATTTAGTATCCGATTTTGATGAAATTCGGGACAGTGAATAATGTAAGGGCCATCGACATCCTTCGTTAATTTGGCTCAGATCGGTCCAGTTTTGGATATAGCTGCCATATAGATCGCTCCTACGATTTATCGCTCCTACGATTATCCGATTTTGCTGAAATTTGGGACAGTGAGTTGTGTTAGGCCCTTTGACATATATCTTCAATTTGGTCCAGATCGGTTCAGATTTGGATATAGCTGCCATATAGACCGGTTTCTTGATTTATGGTTTTGGGCCCATAAAATGCTCATTTATTGTCCGATGTCGCCGAAATTTGGAACAGTGAGTAAAATTAAGCCCCTTGACATACTTCTGCAATATCGCACAGATCGGTCCAGATTTGGATATAGCTACCATATAGACCAATATCTAGGTTTTAGGTTTTGGGGCCATAAAAGACGCATTTATTGTCCGATGTCGCTGAAATTTGACACAGTGAGTTTGGTTAGGCTCTTCGACGTCCTTTTTCAATTTTGCCCAGATCGGTTCAGATTTGAATATAGCTGCCATATAGACCGATCTCTTGATTTAAGGTTTAAGGCCCATAAAAGAGGCATTTATTGTCCGATTTCGCCGAAATTTAGGATAGTACTTAGTGTTAGGCTCTTCTATATGTTTATGCAACTTGGCCCAAATCGGTCCAGATTTGGATATAGCTGCCATGTAGACCGATATCTCGATTTAAAGTCTTGGCCCCATAAAAGGCACATTTATGATCCGATTTCACTGAAATTTTAAACAGTGACTTATGTTCGGCTTTTCGACATCCGTGTCGTATATAGTTCAGATCGGTATGAGGTATATGAATACAAGGTATGAAATTTTCACCGAATTTTGATGAAAGGTGGTTTACATATATACCCGAGGTGGTGGGTATCCAAAGTTCGGCCCGGCCGAACTTAACGCCTTTTTACTTGTTTTAGCCTAAGAAGAAATGCCGAGAAAAGAACTCGGCAAATGCGATCCATGGTGGAGGGTATATAAGATTCGGCACGGCCGCAAGCTTTTACTTGTGCTGTTACAGATGTTCAATTCTAATCTATTTTGTTTTTTGCTTCCAAACAGTAGCCATCTAGCCAACTGCTTCCAGAATTTAACGCAGCTTCCCTAATCATGTGCAACTAAAAGGATTAATTCTTAGAAAAAAACTCATAAACCTTCAAATGATTAAATTTTATCGCAATACGCATAAAACCAGAAGCCAAACAAATGAAAAACGGAAAATGTCCGTTAATGAAGTCATCAAACAGGATGGTAGTTAGTTAGATGCCGAAACAATGCCGTCAACAAAACTGAACTGAAATCATAGCATCATACACGAATGAACAAAATATAGAGACGCAATGTTTGTATAGAATGCGTGACAAATATGAAAGCAGGATATTGACATTTATCACCTAAAGAGTTTCTTAGGGACCCTCACGTTGATTTGAGTTGCTTCCTTCCTGGCTATGTGTGATGCTACCCATGCCAAGGTATCACGCAAATGGACATTTGGCCTGAATTCATTTCTATTGCTTTGTATTTTTTACTGAGGGGGTAAAAACAGTAGAAGCCTAAAATTCGTTCTACCTTTTATGTAAGGCAACATTATCATAATTAATGATGCTCCTAATCAAGAAAAATGTGTTTTTACACATCTTGTCCGAAATCAAGTTATCATAGCAAGGAAACCTTTGCTTGAAAGAAGACATATAAAAAGATCATGGCATGAGGAATTTAACAACTCTAGGTAATGTGAAATATCTCTTTTTTTCGAATACTTAAAGGGTTGTAAACCACTTTTCAACTTCAAGGTATTTAAAACTTCCTGCATAGGGTCTTCTTTCAAATTCACAACCACAACAATGTGGTCAACCACCAGGAAAGCAGAAAAACAATGTCATTCAAGGTAATAAACTGCAGTAATAATTGTCATAAAAGTAAAACTTCACAAAAGGGTTAAAGGTCACATGAATTTAGTTAATTTTTGGTATTTGCGGTTGCACATTTCAAACAAAGGGATGCTCTAGAAAACAGATATCTCTATTTGCATATGTAAGTGAAGGGAGACATTAATTTTAACACGCCATGTAATTTTTCAAAATTTTTAAGTACAATTTCGAATTTTTGTAAGTAGGGTTACTTGTTTTCCTAGTTTTTCCAAATAATATCAAAATAAATTTTAATAAAGCCACACCTGAGGATTTGATTAAGACTAATGTTAAGGGTAAATATCAATGACCTTTGAGGAGACTTTACGGAGGACTTAATAAATAAATGAAAAAGTAAATTTGAATACTTTTTGCCCCAAGATAAAAAATGTTTCACATTTTCATGTCATTTAGTTTGACAAATGATCTCTAGCTGATTTCCAAACAAAATTAAAACGAAAGTTCTAAGTTCGCCCGGGACGCATTGATTATGCTAAAATTTTACACAAAACCAGTAAGGAAAGGCAAAACTCGGGCCGAGCCCACTATTTATTGGGTTGCCCAAAAAGTAATTGCGAATTTTTCATATAGTCAGCGTTGACAAAATTTTCCACAGCTCGTGACTCTGTAATTGCATTCTTTCTTCTGTCAGTTATCAGCTGTTACTTTTAGCTTGCTTTAGAAAAAAAGTGTAAAACAAGTAAAAGCGTGCTAAGTTCGGCCGGGCCGAATCTTATATACCCTCCACCATGGATCGCATTTGTCGAGTTCTTTTCCCGGCATCTCTTCTTAGGCAAAAAAGGATATAAGAAAAGAGTTACTCTGCTATTAAAACGATATCAAGATATGGTCCGGTTCGGACCACAATTAAATTATATGTTGGAGACCTGTGTAAAATGTCAGCCAATTCGAATAAGATTTGCGCCCTTTGGGGGCTCAAGAAGTAAAATAGAGAGATCGATTTATATGGGAGCTGTATCGGGCTATAGACCGATTCAGACCATAATAAACACGTATGTTAATGGTCATGAGAGAATCCGTCGTACAAAATTTCAGGCATATCGGATAATAATTGCGACTTCTAGGGGTCAAGAAGTCAAAATCCCAGATCGGTTTATATGGCAGCTATATCAGGTTATGAACCGATTTGAACCTTATTTGACACAGTTGTTGAAAGTAAAAATAAAATACGTCATGCAAAAATTCAGCCAAATCGGATAGGAATTGCGCCCTCTAGAAGCTCAAGAAGTCAAATCCCCAGATCTGTTTATATGACAGCTATATCAGGTTATGGACCGATTTCAACCATACTTGGCACAGTTGTTAGATATCATAACGAAATACTTGGTGCAAAAATTCATTCAAATCGGATAAGAATTGTGCTCTCTAGAGGCTCAAGAAGTCAAGACCCAAGATCGGTTTATATGGCAGCTATATCAGGTTATGGACCGATTTGAACCATACTTGGCACAGTTGTTGGGTATCATAACAAAACACGTCGTGCGAAATTCCATTCCATTCGGATAAGAATTGCGCCCTCTAGAGGCTCAAGAAGTCAAGACCCAAGATCGGTTTATATGGCAGCTATATCAGGTTATGGACCGATTTGAACCATACTTGGCACAGTTGTTGGATATCATAACAAAACACATCGTGCAAAATTTCATTCTTATCGGATAAGAATTGCGCACGCTAGAGGCTCAAGAAGTCAAGACCCAAGATCGGTTTATATGGCAGCTATATCAGGTTATGGACCGATTTGAATTATACTTGACACAGTTGTTGGATATCATAACAAAACACGTCGTGCAAAATTTCATTCCAATCGGATAAGAATTGCGCACTGTAGAGGCTCAAGAAGTCAAGACCCAAGATCGGTTTATATGGCAGCTATATCAAAACATGGACCGATATGGCCCATTTACAATACCAACCGACCTACACTAATAAGAAGTATTTGTGCAAAATTTCAAGCGGCTAGCTTTACTCCTTCGGAAGTTAGCGTGCTTTCGACAGACAGACGGACGGACGGACGGACGGACGGACGGACAGACGGACGGACATGGCTAGATCGACATAAAATTTCACGACGATCAAGAATAAATATACTTTATGGGGTCTCAGACGAATATTTCGAGTAGTTACAAACAGAATGACGAAATTAGTATACCCCCCATCTTATGGTGGAGGGTATAAAAAGTATATTTCTTTTAGAAAATCCGCAATTACTTTTTGGGCAACGCAATACCTTACACCAACCAGCAGTAAAACATTATAACGATCCCAACAAAATATAGCTACTATTGCCAATATTGGCGATATCGGATGAAAGATATATATATGGGAGCTATATCTAAAACTAGACCGATTTTGTTGAAATTTTGCTTACAAGTTAAGACGTCGAATCAAACACATCATGCAACGCTATATATGGGAGCTATATCTAACAAGTAAACAAGTAAAAAGGCGTTAAGTTCGGCCGGGGCGAACTTTGGATACCCACCACCTCGGGTATATATGTAAACCACCTTCCATCAAAATCCAGTGAAAATTCCATACCTTATGTCCCATAGCAGTTATATCGCAATATGTTCCGATTTGGATCAAATACTAATAAGTACAAGTCATTGTTCCATTGTATATAACAAAATATTGGTCTTTTTAGTAGTTATATCTAAAAATAAACCGATCTGAACTATATACGACACGGATGTCGAAAAGCATAATATAAGTCAGTGTGTCAAATTTCAGTGCAATCGGATTAAAAATGCGTCTTTTATGCACCAAGACTTCAAATCAAGAGATCGGTCTATATGGCAGCTATATGCAAATCTTGATCGATCTCGACCAAATTGCAGAAATATGTGGAGGGGCTTAACTTAACTCTTTGTCCCAAATTTCGGCAACATCGGACAATAAATGCGCTTTTTATGGCCACAAAAACCTAAAACCGAGATCGGTCTATATGGCAGCTATATTCAAATCTGGACCGATCTAAGCCAAATTGATGGAGAATGTTGAAGGGCCTAACACAACTCACTGCCCCAAATTTCCGCAAAATGCAATAATAAATGTGGCTTTTATTGACCTAAGACCCTAAATCGGCGGATCGGTCTATATGGCAGCTATATCCAAATCTGAACCGATCTGGGCGAAATTGACGGAGGATGTCGAACGGCCTAACACAACTCATTGTCATAAATTTCAGCAAAATCGGATAATAAATGTGGCTTTTATTCGCCTAAGACCCTAAACCGGCGGATCGGTCTATATGGGGGCTATATCAAGATATAGTCCGATATAGCCCATCTTCGAACTTAACCTGCTTATGGACAAAGAAAGATTCTGTGCAAAGTTTCAGCTCAATATCTTCATTTTTAAAGACTGTAGCGTGATTTCAACAGACAGAAGGACAGACGAACGGACATGTCTAGATCGTCTTAGATTTTTACGCTGATCAAGAATATATACATACTTTATAGGGTCGGAAATGGATATTTCGATGTGTTGCAAACGGAATGACAAAATTAGTATGCCCCCCATCCTATGGTGGTGGGTATAAAAATAATTAAAATTTGTTGTGGCTGTTCAATGCATTTCGCTACACTACATCTTGCTTAAACATTTTCAACGTTTTTATACCCTTAACCATAGGATGGGGGCATACTAATTTCGTCATTCTGTTTGTAACACCTTGAAATATTCGTCCAAGACCCCATAAAGTATATATATTCTTGACCGACATGTCATCTCAAGTCGATCTAGCCATGGCCGTTTGTCTGTTTGTCGAAAGCACTCAAACTCTTGGAAGAGTAAAGCTAGGCGCCTGAAATTTTGGACAAATACTTTTTGTTAGTGTAGGTCGGTTGCACGTGGGGTTTTGTTATGACTTCCAACAACTGTGCTAAGTATGGTTAAACTGATTCATAACCTGGTATAACTAACATATAAACCAATTTTGGATCTTGACTTCCTGAGCCGCTGGAGGGTGCAAATCTTATCCGATTGGGCAGAAATTTTATACGGCTTCTCCCATGGCCACAACACATACGTGTCAAATATGGTCTGAATCGATCTATAGCTTGATACAGCTCCTATATAAACCGATCCCACCTTTTGACTTCTTGAGCCTCTGGAAGCCGCAATTTTTTCCGATTTAATGATCTCGCCCTAACAGGCAAAAAGCTTGGAAAATGAAAGATTCGGCGGAGCCCGGCCAGGATCCGAACCTGTGCACACGAAGCAACAGCGTGAGCTGTTGCCGTTGTCTTGGCGTACGAGGCTACAATACCACTTCCAACAGATGATCAAAATCATGTGTGGTACCGAAGAAGTGTAATTTGATAGATAGAATGTCTGTCATTACACAAAAATATATGCATTGGGAAAAGTACAGCTAATAAGCAGGGTTGTCGGGCTTGGTTAATGTGGTAATTGTATCATAGATGCGTTTTCGCAGTTATTTCGATTAAAATACAACATACCAACGCACGGCCCTTCACACCTAATATGGTTGAGAAGTCTTCTAACCAAAGACGAAACGCGTCCCACAGTGGTTGGTGTGTGTTGCTATCTTTGGCTTTCCTTTTCCATTTGCATCTCCGATCATTGAGCTCGTCTCGAAAGAGAAACAAACAAATAATTGACTTAAATTTTGCACGTGGTGTTTGTTATAACTTCCATCAACTCTGCTAAGTACGGTCCAAATCAATCTTTAACCTGCTATAGCTCCTCTATAAACCGGGTGCGCCCACAGGTTGCGGATGGTGGAAAGCTCCGTTTTTATGCAGAGTAGCTGCAAATGCGGCCGCGGGCAGTCAGCGATTTTCGAGAGGAGAGTCTCAGTGAGGAGTCAAGTGGCAGTTGCTCTTAATTAAATACTGAGTGCCAATGATACTCGAGATGACAAGGCGAGTTATTGGCACCTTCAAATAACCAATGGCCAACATCAGCGTCTGTTCCCAGGTTAGGGGCGGCTGGAGGCGAGCGTCTGATCTTGGAGCAAGCGGCTCGCCACAACGAAGGATAAATGCAATCCCACAAAACCCATGCGGTCGGGGCGCTGGGCCAGTAACCCGACCTCGGGAAACTATGAGAAAAAACGGACCCCCCCCCCAACGTTGACTACCCATGCAAACGAAAAAAGGAGCTGCACCTGGAATGTCCGCACTCTTTATAGAGAAGGTACAGTATACGCGCTGGCGGATGTATTAGAGAAGTACAAGGCAGATATTACCGCCTTACAGGAAGTGCGATGGACTGGGATTGGCGTCACTACAACACCAAACGGTGACGAGCTATACTATAGCTGCCATAACACGAGGCATGAATTTGGCTGTGGATTTGTGGTTAGTCAGAGACTGAAACACCTTGTCTCCAGCTTTACTCCGGTGGATGAGAGGCTACCCACAATCCGCATAAAAGCCAAATTCTTCAACATCAGCTTTATTTGTGCCCATGCCCCGACGGAAGACAAAAACGAGCAGACCAAGGATATTTTCTACGAGCGCCTAGAGAGAGAATATGACCGCTGCCCCGCCCATGATATTAAAATCGTTCTGGGAGATTTTAATGCGAAAATAGGGAAGGAAGACATTTTTGGTCCAACAGTCGGAAAGTTTAGCCTCCACCAGATAACGTTCACGAATGGGTTGAGGCTGATAGATTTCGCCGCGGCAAAAAACATGGTGGTTAGTAGCACCAGATTTCAAAATAAAAATATTCACAAAGCCACATGGCTGCCCCCCAATCAAAACACGAGACACCAAATTGATCAAGTTGTGATAGATGGAAGGCATTCATCCAGCGTGTTAGATGTACGATCGATCCATGGAGCGAATATAGATTCGGATCATTACCTTGTTGCAGCAAAGGTTCGCACCCGTTTGAAAATGGCGAGGAAAGTACGATCTGACACTGCACCGAAGCTGGACATTGAAAAGCTGCAAACATAACAAATGGCAGCGGCATACTCCACTCGACTGACCCAACTGCTTGATGAAATCACTCCTTGTTCCGATGATATAAAGGTGCAGTGGCAAACTATTGCCCACTCCATGGAAAATGCCGCGAAATCCGTACTTGGGTACCGGAAGCCTCTTCCAAGAAAACCATGCTACGACCAAGAGATGCTACTGAAGCCAAGAATGCGGCATATAGAGCAACCCTGCAACGCTCCAGATGAAGGAGAGGTATCGGGAGAAAAGGAGAGAGGAGAAACGTCTATTCCGCAGAAAGAAAAAGGATATGGAAAGACGTGAGTGCGAGCGAATTGAGATGTACAGGAGTCAGAATGAAGTCCGGAAATTCTACCAAAGAATTAAAACACCAAACCGATGGCTTTGGTGCAGGCACATCCTCCTGCAGAGACAAAGAAGGAAATCTGGTAACTGACACAGACAACATGCTGAGGATATGGAAAGAACATTTTACCCAACTGCTAGTGTCCGACGTTGGCGGCGAAGAGGATACCGCAGAACCAATCCCTGATGATGATATAGAATGTTTACCTCCTAGTCAGAATGAGGTACAGGTAGCAGTGACCTGACTAAAGAAAAACAATGCAGCAGGTGCCGACGGGTTACCCGCTGAACTATTTAAGACCGGAGGCGACACGCTGATAAGGCGTATGCATCAGCTTATCTGCGCAATCTGGCTAGAAGAACGCATACCCGATGATTGGAACCTCAGCATACTATGTCCCGTACACAAGAAAGGAGACAAGACGGAATGTGCCAACTACAGAGGAATAAGTCTCCTCCCCATCGCATACAAGATACTCTCGAGCGTACTGTGTGAAAGACTAAAACCTAAACTCAATGAGATAATTGGGCCCTATCAATGCGGCTTTAGACCTGGGAAATCCACCCTAGACCAGATATTCACACTGCGCCAAATCCTGGAAAAGGTCCATGAAGGACAAATCAACACCTACCACCTCTTTGTTGACTACAAAGCCGCCTTCGATACTCCTTTACGTTATGTCCTATTAAGGCTGTAGAAGCCACAATTTTTATCCCATCTTTACAAAATTTTGCGTGAGATGTTTTATTTTAAGTCACTGCGTCAAATTTCAGCGAAATAGGATTATAAATACACCTTTTATCGGACCAAGATTTTAAATCGCGAGATCGGTCAATATGGCACCCATATCCAAATCTGAACCGATCTGTGACAAAGATGAAAGAAAGATGTCGAAGGGCCTAACACAACTCAGTGTACCAAATATGGGCGAAATCGGACAATAAATGCGCCATTTATGGGCCAAATACTTTAAATCGCGAGATCGTTCTATAGCCTGCAGCTATATCAAGTCTGAACCGATCTTGGCTAAATTGCAAGAAGACGTCGAGGGGTTTAGCACAACTTACTGTCCCAAACTTCCGCGACATCGGACAATAAATGCGCCTTTTATGGGCCCAAAACCTTAAATCGAGAAATCGATCTTTATTGCAGCTATATCCAAATCTTGACCGATCTGGACCAAATTCAAGAAAAATGTTAATGGAACTACCACAACTCCCTGTCCTAAATTTCGGCGACTTCGGACCATTTATTGGCCCGAGACCTTAAATCGAGGGATCGGTCTATATGGAAGCTTTATTCAAATCTGGACCAATATGGGCCAAATTGCAAGAAGATGTCAAGGGGCCTATCACAACTCACTGTCCCAAATATCAGCGAAATCGGCGAATAAATGAACCTGTTTTAGCCCCAAAACCTTAAGTAGAGAGATCGGTCTATATGGCAGCTATAGCCAAATCTGGACCGATCTAGTCCAAATTGAAGAAGAATGTCGAAGGGCCTAACAAAACTTATTGTCTCAAATTTCAGCAAAATCGGCTAATAAATGTGGCTTTTATGGGCCTAAGACCCTAAATCGGCGGATCGATCTATATGGGGGCTATATCAAGAGGCTATATCAATAGTCCGATATAGCCAATTTTTGAACTAAACCGGTCAAAAGAAGATTCTGTGTAAAGTTTCTCTCTTCTTAGGCAAAAAAGGATATAAGAAACGATTTTCCTGCTATTAAAGCGATATCAAGATATGGTCCGGTTTGGACCACAATTAAATTATATGTTGGAGACCTGTGTAAAATGTCAGCCAATTCGAATAAGAATTGCGCCCTTTGGGGGCTCAAGATGTAAAATAGAGAGATCGATTAATATGGGAGCTGTATCCGGCTATAGACCGATTCAGACCATAATAAACAGGTATGTTAATGGTCATGAGAGAATCCGTCGTACAAAATTTCATTCAAATCGGATAATAATTGCGACCTCTAGAGGCTCAAGAAGTCAAGATCCCAGATCGGTTTATATGGCAGCTATATCAGGTTATGATCCGACTTGTACTTTATTTGACATAGTTGTTGAAAGTAACAATAAAAAACATCTTGAGAAATTTCAGCCAAATTGGATAAGAATTGCGCCCCCTAGAGGCTCAAGAAGTCTAGACCCAAGATCGGTTTACATGACAGCTATATGAGGTTATGCACCGATTTGAACCATACTTGGCAAAGTTGTTGGATATCGTAACAAAACACGTCGTGCCAAAATTCAGTCAAATCGGATAAGAATTGCGCACTCTAGAGGCTCAAGAAGTCAAGACCCCAGATCGGTTTATATGGCAGCTAAATCTAGTTATGGACCGATTTGAACCATACTTGACACAGTTTTTGGATATTATAGCGAAACACGTCATGAAAAATTTCATTCCAATCGGATAAGAATTGCGCACTCTAGAGGCTCAAGAAGTCAAGACCCAAGATCGGTTTATATGGCAGCTATATCAAAACATGGACCGATATGGCCCATTTACAATAAAAATCGACCTACACTAATAAGAAGAATTTGTGCAAAATTTCAAGCGGCTAGCTTTACTCCTTCGGAAGTAAGCGTGCTTTCGACAGACAGACGGACGGACGGACGGACAGACGGACGGACATGGCTAGATCGACATAAAATTTCACGACGATCAAGAATATATATACTTTATGGGGTCTCAGACGAATATTTCGAGTAGTTACAATCAGAATGACGAAATTAGTATACCCCCCATCTTATGGTGGAGGGTATAAAAACAAAATACGTCATGCAAAATTTCAGCCAAATCGGATAGGAATTGCGCCCTCTAGAAGCTCAAGAAGTCTAGACCCAAGATCGGTTTATATGACAGCTATATCAGGTTATGGACCGATTTGAACTATACTTGGCACACTTTTTGGATATCTTAACAAAACACGTGTGGTGTGATTTCTATACCATACACCACCGTTGTGGTACAGGGTATTATAAGTTTGTAAATTTACTTTGCAGCCTTAAGAAGGAGAAGAGCTAGTGCCAGTAGAGTCCATATATTTTTGTAATCACGGTACCGGTCGTATTGGGTTGCCCAAAAAGTAATTGCGGATTTTTCATATAGTCGGCGTTGACAAATTTTTTCACAGCTTGTGACTCTGTAATTGCAATCTTTCTTCTGTCAGTTATCAGCTGTTACTTTTAGCTTGCTTTAGAAAAAAAGTGTAAAAAAAGTATATTTGATTAAAGTTCATTCTAAGTTTTATTAAAAATGCATTTACTTTCTTTTAAAAAATCCGCAATTACTTTTTGGGCAACCCAATATTTGTTGTCCAATAGTCAAGAAATTTTGCACATGACACTTTTTGACCAAGGGACGAACGCTATTGATTTTGGTACTAATTGGTTCAGATTTAGATATAGCTCCCATATATACTGATTGCCCGATTTGCAATTAAATGACCGTAGTAATTAAAATTTTTAACCGATCTGCACAAAATTTAGCATGGATTGTTCTGTAAATGATCTGAACATATATCCAATGATCTGAACTTTTGAGGCAGTGGACAATATAAGACGTCCGATAAAACTTTTAAAATTGGCCCAGATAGGTTCAGATTTGGAAATAGCTACCACATATTCCGATCTCCAGATTAAAGGTTTTAATTTTTATACCCACCACCATAGGACAGGTTGTAAAGGGTGATTTTTTTGAGGTTAGGATTTTCATGCATTAGTATTTGACAGATCACGTGGGATTTCAGACATGGTGTGAAAGAGAAAGATGCTCAGTATGCTTTGACATTTCATCATGAATAGACTTACTAACGAGCAACGCTTGCAAATCATTGAATTTTATTACCAAAATCAGTGTTCGGTTCGAAATGTGTTCAAATTTTGACAAATTTTGTTCAGCGATGAGGCTCATTTCTGGTTGAATGGCTACGTAAATAAGCAAAATTGCCGCATTTGGAGTGAAGAGCAACCAGAAGCCGTTCAAGAACTGCCCATGCATCCCGAAAAATGCACTGTTTGGTGTGGTTTGTACGCTGGTGGAATCATTGGACCGTATTTTTTCAAAGATGCTGTTGGACGCAACGTTACGGTGAATGAACACATTTCGAACCGAACACTGATTTTGGTAATAAAATTCAATGATTTGCAAGCGTTGCTCGTTAGTAAGTCTATTCATGATGAAATGTCAAAGCATACTGAGCATCTTTCTCTTTGACACCATGTCTGAAATCCCACGTGATCTGTCAAATACTAATGCATGAAAATCCTAACCTCAAAAAAATCACCCTTTATAAACGAGGTTGTGGTTATCCAAAGTTCGGCCCGGCCGAACAAAATTTATTTAGTTGAATGGTATAATGTTATTCTACATACCAAACTTCTGTCAAACGAGCAAAAATTAAAGCTTCTACGAACCAAACAAGGATAATCGGGAGACCGTTATATATCAGGTTATAGACCGATTTGGACCATACTTGGGACATTTGTTGTAAGTAATAATAAAACACTACATGCCAAAATTCAGCCAAATCGGACAAAAATTGCTTGTGAAGGCTCGAGAAATCAAATCGGTATATAGGGAAGCTATATCTAAATCTTAACTGATGTGGCCCATTTGCAATCCCCAACGACCGTCATCGATATTTAGTATCTGTGCAAAATTTCAAGCGGCTAGCTTTGCGCGTTTGAGCTCTATCGTAATTTCGACAGACGGATGGACATGACTAGATCGAATATTTCTAGGTGTTACAAATGGAATGGTTAGATTAGTATACCCTCATTCTATTGTGGTGGGTATAAAAATGTGGCGTAGATCAGCTTTTACGACTTTAGCCCATCATTACTTGTTTTTATACCCTCCACCATAAGATGGGGGGTATACTAATTTCGTCATTCTGTTTGTAACTACTCGAAATATACGTCTGAGACCCCATAAAGTATATATATTCTTAATCGTCGTGAAATTTTATGTCGATCTAGCCATGTCCATCCGTCTGTCCGTCCGTCCGTCCGTCTGTCTGTCGAAAGCACGCTAACTTCCGAAGGAGTAAAGCTAGCCGCTTGAAATTTTGCACAAATACTTCTTATTAGTGTAGGTCGGTTGGTATTGTAAATGGGCCATATCGGTCCATGTTTTGATATAGCTGCCATATAAACCGGTCTTGGGTCTTGACTTCTTGAGCCCCTAGAGGACGCAATTCTTATCCGATTTGAATGAAATTTTGCACGACGTGTTTTGTTACGATATCCAACAACTTTGCCAAGTATGGTTCAAATCGGTTAATAACCTGATATAGCTGCCATATAAACCGATCTTGGGTCTTTACTTCTTGAGCCTCTAGAGGGCGCAATTCTTATCCGATTTGAATGAAATTTTGCACGACGTGTTTTGTTACGATATCCAACAACTTTGCCAAGTATGATTCAAATCGGTGCATAACCTCATATAGCTGTCATATAAACCGATCTTGGGTCTTGAGTTCTTGAGCCTCTAGAGTGCGCAATTCTTATTCGACTGGAATGAAATTTTGCACGAAGTATTTTGTTATAATATCCAACAAATGTGACAAGTATGGTTTAAATCGGTCTATAACCTGATATAGCTTCCATATATACCGATCTTTGGTCTTGACTTCTTGAGCCTCTATAGGGCGCAATTCTTATCCGATTTGAATGAATTTTTGCACGTAGTATTTTGTTATAATATCCTACAACTCTGCCAAGTATGATTCAAATCGGTTAATAACCTGATATAGCTGCCATATAAACCGATCTGTGATTTTCACTTCTTGAGCCTCTAGAGGCCGCAATTATTATCTGATTTGCCTGAAATTTTGTGCGACGGATTCTCTCATGACCATCAACATACGTGTTTATTATGGTCTGAATCGGTCTATAGCCCGATATAGCTCCCATATAAATCGATCTCTCTATTTTACTTCTTGAGCCCCCAAAGAGCGCAATTCTTATTCGAATTGGCTGACATTTTACACAGTTCTCCAACATCTAATATAAATCTAATATAAATGTGGTGCAAACCGGACCATATCTTTATATCGCTCTAATAGCAGAGCAACTCTTTTCTTATATTATTTTTTGCCTAAGAAGAGATGCCGGGAAAAGAACTCGACAAATGCGATCGATGGTGGAGGGTATAAAAGATTCGGCCCGGCCGAACTTAGCACGCATTTACTTGTTAAATGTGTTATCAATTAAAACACTTTCTGACAAAAATTTTATCCTGTATTAACTATGGATGTGAAATACAATAGTTAACTTTATCACACACATCGTTTTTCTATCAATAAGCAATTGATGATTTTATAAGGACCAACAGGACATACAACTAAATAATCACCCAAAACAAGATAAACCTTTTCAGCGGAAATAAAAAGTCATCACCCTGCACCAATATCATGTTGGCAAACCGTAAAACGGAACTTAACGGTTTTCCCCACTGCAAGGAGAAATGAGCTAAGAACACAGCCCGCATATTAAATTAAATGTTCACACTATCACTAACTATGCCATTGTTTGGATATGGAGGACAAAATCAAAAACCCCAAATTCATGATAAGACACATACTAAAACTGAAATGAAATTAATTCAGCTTTTCACAGCACCACACTCTGCTTAAAATAATACACGCATGTGTAGCAGCAAGGCTAAATAAGATAAGGATCTGTTTAAGTTTAAGTCCTATCGCACAAGGCAAAGGCATTGTTAGGACAAAACGGCTGGTGAGGTTGCCATGTTCTGTCTATGCCCTTTTGTAGGAAACGCGGAGAAAAGGACACTCTCACAATTAATGTGTCAACATGCCCTGCTGGGCTTCCAGTTACTACCACATTTTGTCGATACCTCGGTCCGTCTGTCTTTCTGAGATGTTTGTTTTGTGGTTTGAACTGTTCAGCAGTGGCTGACTGCTGCCATTGTATTGTCCTGGTTCTTGTTACTCTACGTGTGTGTTTTATCTTGAACTCCTGGCATAGCCGTGCTGCGCCATTTGGGTTGGCTGCTTGGTGCGTCTGTGCCCTCGCTAACTAACATACCTCGCCCAACAATATTTATTACAGTTGTGTGGTTTTTGGCATTGATTTAAGATCTATCAAGATATGACTACACTCTTGCTCTTGGATTGTTTGTACACAACACTCAACTACTACGAGTACTACCGATTGTCCTCGAGCTGCTGCTGCTGGAAATGGAGGTTGTATAACAAATAATTGACATTTAGTTCCTGGTATTCTATTGTCATTTTTCTATGTGAGCAAGTCGGGATTGGTGTTGTATTAGAACATGCAGCGTAATTTTTTTTTTGGATTTTGAATTTGTACCAAAAACTAAAAGATCTTTCAAAGATAAACATCGCATGAACGAGCAACCAATATGTGCAGAATTGACTATGATGTGATAGGACTTGCGCGACAACCAACATAACGATGTTTATTAACAACCATACCCATAGCAACATATTGAAGACAATTGAACAAATATTTATTGATGGGAGTGCTAAATGCAATTAACATAACAATTGATGTATGCTCATCAGGGAAAGGGGCCAATAGGAACAGCAGATTTATCATCTATGATAAGTGAGATTTTTTTGTTAAATATACAAACGACCAAGACTGTTGATGCATCATATATATATATATTTTAAAATTTATGATTGGAAATTTATAACATTCGATCATAAATATTAGTTGTTTTCTGGGGAAATTTATTGTATTGTTTATAGAAATAGAATGCCTACCAATTAAATGCAATTAGTTTCCCAGCAAGTTCGTGTCTTAAGTCTTTTGTTCAATATAAATATATGATGCCGGTGAGGTCCCGCATATAAATAGTTAACTATATTATAAACACATTAAAACATCTATTGGGTTACCCAAAAAGTAATTGCGGATTTTTTTAAAAAAAAGTAAATGCATTTTTAATAAAACTTAGAATGAACTTTAATCAAATATACTTTTTATACCCTCCACCATAAGATGGGGGGTATACTAATTTCGTCATTCTGATTGTAACTACTCGAAATATTCGTCTGAGACCCCATAAAGTATATATATTCTTGATCGTCGTGAAATTTTATGTCGATCTAGCCATGTCCGTCCGTCTGTCCATCCGTCCGTCCGTCCGTCTGTCTGTCGAAAGCACGCTAACTTCCGAAGGAGTAAAGCTAGCCGCTTGAAATTTTGCACAAATACTTCTTATTAGTGTAGGTCGGTTGGTATTGCAAATGGGCCATATCGGTCCATGTTTTGATATAGCTGCCATATAAACCGATCTGGGGTCTTGATTTCCTGAGCCTCTAGAATGCGCAGTTCCAATCCGATTGGAATGAAATTTTGCACGACGTGTTTTGTTATGATATCCAACAATTGTGCCAAGTATGGTTCAAATCGGTCCATAACCTGATATAGCTGCCATATAAACCGATCTGGGGTCTTGACTTCTTGAGCCTCTAGAGGGCGCAATTCTTATCCAACTTGAATGAATTTTGGCACATAGTATTTTGTTATGATATCCAACAACTGTGCCAAATATGGTTCAAATCGGTTCATAACCTTATATAGCTGTCATATAAACCGATCTTGGGTCTTGACTTCTTGAGCCTCTAGAGGGCGCAATTCTTATCCAACTTGAATGAATTTTGGCACGTAGTATTTTGTTATGATATCCAACAACTGTGCCAAATATGGTTCAAATCGGTTCACAACCTCATATAGCTGTCATATAAACAGATCTGGGGACTTGACTTCTTGAGCTTCTAAAGCGCGCAATTCCTATCCGATTTGGCTGAAATTTTGCAAGACGTTTTTTATTGTTACTTTCAACAACTATGTCAAATAAAGTACAAGTCGGTTCATAACCTGATTTAGCTGCCATATAAACCGATCTGCGATCTTGACTTCTTGCGCATCTAGAGGTCGCAATTATTATCCGATTTGACTGAAATTTTGTACGACGGATACTTTCATGACCATCAACATACGTGTTTATTATGGTCTGAATCGGTCTATAGCCCGATACAGCTCCCATATAAATCGATCTCTCTATTTTACTTCTTGAGCTCACAAAGGGCGCAATTCTTATACGAATTGGCTGACATTTTACACAGGTCTCCAACTCCAAATAATTATATTAATTAATTATAATAATAATTATATTAATTAATTATATTATATTATCTCCAAATAATTTAATTGTGGTCCAAACCGGACCATATATTAATATCGCTCTAATAGCAGATCAAATCTTTTCTTATATCCTTTTTATACCCACCACCGACGGATGGGGGTATATTCATTTTGTCATTCCGTTTGCAACACATCGAAATATCCATTTCCGACCCTATAAAGTATATATATTCTTGATCAGCGTATAAATCTAAGACGATCTAGACATGTCCGTCCGTCTGTCCGTCTGTCCGTCTGTCCGTCTCTCCGTCTGTCTGTTGAAATCACGCTACAGTCTTCAAAAATAGAGATATTGAGCTGAAATTTTGCACAGATTCTTTTTTTTGTCCATAAGCAGGTTAAGTTCGAAGATGGGCTATATCGGACTATATCTTGATATAGCCCCCATATAGACCGATCCGCCGATTTAGGGACTTAGGCCCATAAAAGCCACATTTATTGTCCGCTTTTGCTGAAATTTAAGACAGTGAGTTGTCTTAGACCCTTCGGCATCTTTCGTCAATATGGCTCAGATCGGTTCAGATTTGGATATAGCTGCCATATAGACCGATCCTCCAATATAGGGTCTTAGGCCCATAAAAGTCAAATGTATTATCCGATTTTGCTTAAATTTGGGACAGTGAGTTGTGTTAGGCCCTTCAACATCTTCCGACAATATGGCTTAGATCGGTTCAGATTTGGATATAGCTGCCATATAGACCGATCCTCCAATTTAGGGTCTTAGGCCCATAAAAGCCACATTTATAAACCGATTTTGCTGAAATTTAGGACATTTAGTTGTCTTAGGCCCTTCGACATCCTCCGTCAATATGGCTCAGATCGGTTCAGATTTGGATATAGCTGCCATATAGACCGATCCTCCGATTTAGGGTCTTAGGCCCATAAAAGCCACATTTAGTATCCGATTTTGCTGAAATTTCGGACAGTAAGTTGTCTTAGGCCTTTCGACATCCTCCGTCAATATGGCTCAGATCGGTCCAGATTTGGATATAGCTGTCATATAGACCGATCCTCCAATTTAGGGTCATAGGCCCATAAAAGCCACATTTGTTATCCGATTTTGCTGAAATTAGGGACAGTGAGTTGTATTAGGCCCCTCAATATCCTCCGTCAATTTGGCTCAGATCGGTCCAGATTTGGATATAGCTGCCATATAGACCGATCTTTTGGTTTTAGATTTTTGGGGCCATAAAAAGCGCATTTATTGTCCGATGTTGCCGAAATTTGGGACAAAGAGTTAAGTAAAGCCCCTCCACATATTTCTGCAATTTGGTCTAGATCGATCAGGATTTGCATATAGCTGCCATATAAACCGATCTCTCGATTTAAAGTCTTGGCCCAATAAAAGGCACATTTTTAATCCGATTGCACTGAAATTTGACACACTGACTTATGTTATGCTTTTCGACATCCGTGTGGTTTATAGTTCAGATCGGTTTATTTTTAGATATAACTACTAAAAAGACCAATATTTTGTTATATGCAATTGAACAATAACTTTTACTTATTAGTAGTTGGTCTAAATCGGAACATATATTGATATAGCTGCTATGGGAGATAACGTATGCAATTTTCACCGAATTTTGATGAAAGGTGGTTTACATATATACCCGAGGTGGTGGGTATCCAAAGTTCGACCCGGCCGAACTTAACGCCTTTTTACTTGTTTTTCCTAAGAAGAGATGCCGGGAAAAGAACTCGACATGTGCGATCCATGGTGGAGGGTATATAAGATTCGGCCCGGCCGAACTTAGCACGATTTTACATGTTTTACACTTTTTTTTCTAAAGCAAGCTCAAAGTTACAGCTGATAACTAACAGAAGAAAGAATGCAATTACAGAGTCACAAGCTGTGAAAAAATTTGTCAACGCCGACTATATGAAAAATCCGCAATTACTTTTTGGGCAACCCAATAGAAATTTTTAAATTTTACCAAGGAAAATAAAACTTGAAAAACGAGGCGAGCAACTTCGCCCGGAGTCGGAGACGGAGTCGAGAAAATTATCTCGACTCGAACTATGAACAAAGTAATAACAAGTAAATGCGTGCTACGTTTGGCCGGCCCGCATCATGGGAACTCACCAACATGGAAGGGCATAATTTTATTTTACATACCAAACTTCTGCCAAACCAGCAAAATTATAGCTTCTAGGAACCGAACAAGGAAAATCGAGAGACCGGAAATTCGCAACATAACACTACGTACATAATATCAGCCAAATCGGACAAAAATTGCAGCTTGTAGGGGCTCCAGAAGTCAAATCGGAATATCGGATTATATGGAAGTTATTGCAAGTTATAGACCGATTTACACCATACTTAGCACAGTTTTAAGAAAACATAGCAGAACACAACGTGCAAAATTTCAGTCAAATCGGATAACAATTGCAGCTTGTAAGGGTTCAAGAAGTCAAATCGGGAGATCGGTTTTTATGAAAGCTATATTCGCCAATTTAGACCGTACTTGGCACAGTTGTTGAAAAATATAACAGAACACTATGTGCAAAATTTCAGCCAGGGGCTCAAGAAGTCAAATCGGGAGATCGGTTTATATGGGAACTAAATCTGAATCGATATGGCCCATTTGCAATCCCTAATGACCTACATCAATGTAAAGTATCTGTGCCAAATTTCATGCGGCTAGCTTTACGCGCTCGACCGCTATCGCGCTTTCGACAGACGGACGGACAGACACGTCTAGATCGACTCAGATCGTAGAGACGATCAAGAATATACATGCTCTTTGGGGCCTTAGTTGAATATTTCGAGGTGTTACAAACGGAATGACTAGATTACCCATCCTATGGTTGAGGGTATAAAAATCAATTTGTGTTTATTTGTCGGTTTGTTTGTGTGTTCCTTACAGACAAAAGAACGACTAAACCGATTTTCTATAGGGTACAAAATTTTTTTGATATCTAAAGGGCGGTGGACCCTCCCCCTTACCCCAATTATGCTATGGGTGGTGCGATTTAAGCAAAATGTCGTTGCGAAATATTTGCATCCATATTTGGAATGGGGTACCTGGGAGGGCCGCCCCAGCCCCAAAACCTACCAAATGTGTGTATAGACCAATCACGACAGTATGGGACTTAAATGAAAGGCATTTGAGATTAGAAAATGAATTTCATATCCAATAGCTGGACAGGACCCGCTCCGCTGCGCCTTCTTTCACTCTCTTATTTTATCTGAGCCCTATACGGTCACGTCAGGAAATAAGTCCAGTTTGGGGATGCCTTTCAGATATTTCGAGCCAATGTGGATATTATATTGGTGCTCTTCTCCCAAATACCTTTCTTTGGAGCCGTATATTGCTATGGTCGGTAAATATGTCCAGTATGGAGGTGATTTTGGGGGTGAGGCGGATCCCCAGATATCAGATTCGTTCTCTGGTCTCAAATACCTTTCATTTGAGTCCCATATTGTCATTATTGGTTTATATTCCATTTGGCTGCTGGATTTGGGGTGCTGGTAAGACCTTTCAGATATTTCGGGCCTATGTGGATATTTTATTGGTGCTCTTCTCTCAAATACCTTTCTTTGGAGCCGTATATTGCTATGGTCGGTAAATATGTCCAGTATGGAGGTGATTTTGGGGGTGAGGCGGATCCCCACATACCAGATTCGTGCTCTGGTCTCAAATACCTTTCATTTGAGTCCCATATTGTCATTATTGTTGGTTAATATTCCATTTGGCTGGTGGATTTGGAGATGGGGCGACCCCCTAGATATCCCACCCATCTCCGAGATTTGGCGTTTTTGGAAATGGCGTATGGGGAGGGTCCGCCCATTATAGTTTGGATGTGGTGGATTGGAGTAGACAAACTCTTTGCCCCAAAAGTTGATATCAGATTCATACTCCATTCCCAAAAATCACATTGGAGCTACATATTGCTATAGTCGGTATATATGTGTTGTTTAGGTGAAGTTTATAAGGTGAGGCGTCTCTGATACACTTGGCCCTGAAACAGATACAGATTTGCGCCCCTTTTTGCCATAATCCACAAATATGTCCAGTTTGAGGGGTATTCAGGGTGGGACGGCCACCCACGTATTTAGAAACAAAAAACAAATTTTTCCCATGAACATTCCACCAAGGAAAAGTGGCAAACTACTCACATATTAATGAGTGCAGTCGGATTCAAGTTTTAAGATCAATGATAAGGGGCCCCCTTTTTATAGCCGAGTCCGGACGGAGTGCCGCAGTGCGACACCTCTTTGGAGAAAAGTTTAACATGGCATAGTATCTCACAAATGTCCTCCTGTGTCCATCCCAATTTGAGGGTAAAAAGTGTACTCTACTACCAAATACCTTTTATTTCTGTCCTATTCTATCCTTATCGGCCTTTATATATTATTTCATATTATTCTTAATTTCTTTTTTTTTGTGGAAGGATAGGGGGAGGAGGATTGCCCTCTGACACGTCCTTTCAGTTGAGTACAATATATTCTTGGTCATCCTACACCACAGTTTGGCGTTGCATATATTGGGTGGTGAGGGTCGGTCCCCCAGACGCTAAGAACCAAAGGAATATTTATTTGAGTCTGTTATTGTCGCGATCTACCGTCCTGCCGAACGGTAGGACGTGACCCAGATACTTGAATCCTCATACCAACATTAGATTCAAAATATACTGTCATAGACATTTCTTTTAATTGACGTATTATCCGATCGAACTACACGGCTAATTAAGGGGATTTAGTAGTTGGGCCAGTCCCAGACTCTGTCCTAATTGTACATGCCAGATTCATAGTCAAGTCCCAAAAACCTTTCATTCGATAACCATTTTGTGACGTTGCACATTTATGCCCGTTTTGGGGGTTTATTGGATTGGGGAGGCACCCTAGACAACTTGGAATTCTTATAACAGATGTGTACTCAGTTCCTAAATATCTTTCGTTTGATACCCATATTGCCCCAATCGGTAACATGTCCTGTTGGCACCTCAGACACCAAGGAATAAATCTTTATATCAGAACTAGCTGACCCGGGCCCGCTCCGCTGCGCCTTCTTTTAATTTATATGGAACAAGAGTTTCCTTGGAATATTTATTTTCGACAATTAAAGAGCTTTTGGTAAAATACCATGCTACGAAAATAGTATATCGCTTGACTAACAGTCTAACAATATAAGTGCCTTTGTCCAAATCCCATATGATCTTTATTGGTTTACGAATTTAAGTTTGGATGTAAGATGTACTCCATTTTTAAAATACTTTATTTCAGCCCGCTACTCACATGATATCTGATTTAGGCGTGTTTTCGGGGGTGAGGTGGTCCCACAGGCACTTGGCCCTGAAAAAATATCACCATCGGTCTCTTCTTTCAAAAACCATTTATTTAAACCCCATATTGCCGTTGGTTTAGGGGAGTTTACACGATGTGGCGTTCCCCAAACACATGGCCCCAAAATAGGTTATCATACTCGTTTTCTAATCTCAAATACCTTTCATTTGCGCCACATATTGGATTGGTCGAAAAATTTTTACCCTTTGCGGGGTGTTTTGGGGAAGGGGTGATTTCCTAAATACATGGCCCTAATTTTGGATATCAAATTCGTATTCTACTCCCAAATACCTTTATTTGAGCCCCATGTGGCTATGGTCGTAAATGTGTCCCCTTTGGGGGAGGTTTTTGGGGAGAGGCGACCCCAAAACCACTTGGTCTCATATTTGGATATCAGATTCTAATTCTACACTCAAATACCTTTTATTTAAGCCCCATATTCCCATGGTCTGTAAATAAGTCCTGTATCCTAAATACCTTTTATTTGAGTCCCATATTGTCGTGATTGGTTTAAATTTATGTTTGGTAGGTTTTAGGGTGGGACGGCCCCCCTAAGTAATACATCCAAAATTTGGATACCAAATTTTTATACCCACCACCGAAGGATGGGGGTATATTAATTTTGTCATTCCGTTTGCAACATATCGAAATATTCATTTCCGACCCTATAAAGTATATATATTCTTGATCAGCGTAAAAATCTATTGTAAGATGATCTAGACATGTCCGTCCGTCTATCCGTCTGTCTGTTAAAATCACGCTACAGTCTTCAAAAATAGAGATATTGAGCTGAAATTTTGCACAGATTCTTTTTTTTGTCCATAAGCAGGTTAAGTTCGAAGATGGGCTATATCGGACTATATCTTGATATAGCCCCCATATAGACCGATCCTCCGATTTAGGGTCTTAGGCCCACAAAAGCAACATTTATTATCCGATTTTGATGAAATTCGGGACAGTGAATTGGGTAAGGCTCATCGACATCCTTCGTCAATTTGGCTCAGATCGGTTCAGATTTGGATATAGCTGCCATATAGACCGATCTTACGATTTAGGGTCTAAGGCCCATAAAAGCCACATTTATTATCCGATATTGTTGAAATTTGGGACAGTGAATTGGGTAAGGCTCATCGACATCCTTCGTCAATTTGGCTCAGATCGGTTCAGATTTGGATATAGCTGCCATATAGACCGATCCTCCGATTTATGGTGATAGGCCCATAAAAGCCACATTTATTATCCGATTTTGCTGAATTTTGGGACAGTGAGTTATGTTAGGCCCTTTGACATATTTCTTCAATTTGTTCCTGATCGGTTTAGATTTGGATATAGCTGCCATATAGACCGATTTCTTGATTTATGGTTTTGGGCCCATAAAATGCTCATTTATTGTCCGATGTCGCCGAAATTTTGAACAGTAAGTTAAGTTAAGCCCCTTGAGATACTTCTGCAATATCGCACAGATCGGTCCAGATTGGGATATAGCTGCCATATAGACCGATATCTAGGTTTTAGGTTTTGGGGCCATAAAAGACGCATTTAGTTGTTCGATGTTGCTGAAATTTGAGACAGTGAGTTTGGTTAAGCTCTTCAACGTCCTTCTTCAATTTTGCCTAGATCTGTCCAGATTTGAATATAGCTGCAATATAGACCGATCTTTCGATTTAAGGTTTTGGGCCCATAAAAGAGGCATTTATTGTCCGATTTCGCCGAAATTTGAGACAGTGATTTGTGTTATGCTCTTCGACATTTTTATGCAACTTGGCCCAAATCAGTCCAGATTTGGATATAGCTGCCATGTAGACCGATTGAAAGTCTTGGCCCCATTAAGGGCGCATTTATAATTTGATTTCTCTGAAATTTGACACAATGACTTATGTTAGGCTTTTCGACATCCGTGTCGTACATAGTTCAGATCAGTATATTTTTAGATATAGCTAGTGTACTTATTAGTATTTGGTCCAAATCGGAACCTATTTTGATATAACTGATATGGGACATACGGTATGAACCGAATTTTGATGAAAGGTGGTTTACATATATACCCGAGGTGGTGGGTATCCAAAGCTCGGCCCGGCCGAACTTAACGCCTTTTTACTTGTTGTTTTTAGGGTACTATATGAGTGCACAAAAAATTTCGCTTAAATCGTACCACCCATCTTCGAGATGTAGCGTTTCTGAAAATTAGGGAAAGGGGAAGTGTTCGCCCCCCTCCAGGTATCAAAAAATGTAGTATCCTATTTTCACCACGGGGTCATTATCCATCATTTGCAGAAAATCGGTTCAGCCGTTTCTGAGTCTATAAGAAACACACAAACATACAAACAAACAAACAAACAATTGATTTTTATATGTAAGATTAGACCCTACTTTTAAATAGCTTTCATTTGATATCCATATTTTCCCAATCGGGAAAATTTTCCTTCTGGGGGGAGGGCCCTCAGATTATTTGACCCCAACATTTTTTTCCAATTTCGAGTTTTGGGGTAGCATAAGGTGGCATACAAAATTTCGCTTAAATCGGTGCACTCATCTCCGAGATCCGGCGTTTTAGAAAATTGGGGTATGGGGGAGGGTCCATAAGTCACATAATGTCACAAAGCAACCCGAAATATTCTTTAACTTTTTGAACGAAACTTTCTTTGTTTATTATACGTATCATATCCATGCTTCCGTTTCTCTTCAATGTCATTGTATTTCCTTTGAAGCTCAACAAAATTGGTGTACTTTAACAATTAACTCTTTTCAATCCGTCTTTGTTTTCCCACAAAGCGAAACAAAAAATATAATTTTAATAACATTAATTTGTATGTGGTCAAAAGGCAATGAACATTCACACTCTTCAACGAAAAAAATCATAGAATAAACTCGAAACACCAAAACGGTTATGGGATTATGGAAATCATCATAGTGCATGTATTTAATCTACTGGTATTTGCATTTTTAGTTTTGTTTCTCATATTGCTATTGGAATTAGGGTGTGTTGTGTGCGGTGATTCTAGCTAAACTATTGTAATGTCTGCCCAATGCCCACAAAAAAGTGTTAATTGAAGAGCAAGCATTTGTCAGAGGACTTTCTGAAAATTTTATGAATGAATTTTGGAAATATTCGTGTAAAGGTGCCTTAGCTTGAAATGGTTTGTGCCAAAGTCATGGCGATTAAGGAAGCAGATTACTGGAATATTTCATACAGAAAAAAAGACTTGATTAAAGTGCTAAAAGTAACAAGCGTAAAAAACAGGTTTCATGTGAATGGATTCACATTTGTGCTGATTTTCTGAAGAAAAAATTGAAATTTATTGATTCGTGAATGCCAAAAAATTATAGCTTATTGACATTTGTTTTTTTTTTTTTTTTTTTTTTTTGGTAACTAAAACAGAAGACTTAAGACACATACTTTTTGTCTTCTCAGAGGTAATATG
Organism: Stomoxys calcitrans; assembly: GCF_963082655.1. NCBI lineage: Eukaryota > Metazoa > Arthropoda > Insecta > Diptera > Muscidae > Stomoxys > Stomoxys calcitrans. Next base: position 39,716,149 of record NC_081552.1, read on the forward strand.
GACGGGCAGACAGATGGACATTGCTAAATCGAATCAGAAAGTGGTTCTGACTCGATCCGTATGCTCATCAATGGGTCTATTCCCCTTCCCTGTGAGTGTCACAAACAAATTTATGATATGTTGTAATACCCTGTATAGGATTGCCTTTAATATTTCGCGATTAGAGAACAAAAACAAGTAAAAAGGCGTTAAGTTCGGCCGGGCCGGGCCGTATATATGTATACACCTTTCGTCAAAATCCGGTGAAAAATGCATACCTTATGCTCCATAGCAGCTTTATCGTAATATGTTCCGATTTGGACCAAATACTTATAAGTACAAGTTTTATACCCACCACCGAAGGATGGGGGTATATTCATTTTGTCATTCCGTTTGCAACACATCGAAATATCCATTTCCGACCCTATAAAGTATATATATTCTTGATCAGCGTAAAAATCTAAGACGATCTAGGCATGTCCATCCGTCTCTCCGTCTGTCTGTTGAAATCACGCTACAGTCTTTAAAAATAGAGATATTGAGCTGAAATTTTGCACAGATTCTTTTTTTGTCCATAAGCAGGTTAAGTTCGAAGATGGGCTATATCGGACTATATCTTGATATAGCCCCCATATAGACCGAACCGCCGATTTAGGGTCTTAGACCCATAAAAGCCACATTTATTATCCGATTTTGTTGAAATTTGGGACAGTGAGTTGTGTTAGACCCTTCGACATCCTTCGTCAATTTGGCTCAGATAGGTTCAGATTTGGATATAGCTGCCATATACACCGATCGTCCGATTTAGGGTCTAAGGCCCATAAAAGCCACATTTATTATCCGATTTTGTTGAAATTTGGGACAGTGAGTTGTGTTAGGCCCTTCGACATCCTTCGTCAATTTGGCTCAGATCGGTTCAGATTTGGATATAGCTGTCATATAGACCGATCCTCCGATTTAGGGTCTAAGGCCCATAAAAGCCACATTTATTATCCGATTTTGTTGAAATTTGGGACAGTGAGTTGTGTTAGGCCCTTCGACATCCTTCGTCAATTTGGCTCAGATCGGTTCAGATTTGGATATAGCTACCATATAGACCGATCCTCCGATTTAGGGTCTAAGGCCCATAAAAGACACATTTATGGTCCGATTTCGCTGAAATTTGAAACAGTGAGTTGTCTTAGACCCTTTGACATGTTTCTTTAATTTGGAACAGATCAGTTCAGATTTGGATATAGCTGCCATATAGATCGATCCTCCGATTTATGGTGTAAGGCCCATAATAGCCACATTCATTATCCGATTTTGCTGAAATTTGGGACAGTGAGATGTGTTAGGCCCTTTGACATATTTCTTCAATTTGGTCCAGATCGGTTCAAATTTGGATATAGCTGCCATATAGACCGATTTCTTGATTTATGGTTTTGGGCCCATAAAATGCTCATTTATTGGCCGATGTCGCCGAAATTTGGAACAGAGAGTTAAGTTAAGCCCATTGACATACTTCTGGAATATCGCACATATCGGTCCAGATTTGGATATAGCTGCCATATAGACCGATATCTAGGTTTTAGGTTTTGGGGCCATAAAAGACGCATTTATTGTCCGATGTCGCTGAAATTTGAAACAGTGTGTTTGGTTAGGCTCTTCGACGTCCTTCTTCAATTTTGTCCAGATCAGTCCAGATTTGCATATAGCTGTCATATAGACCGATCTCTCGATTTAAGGTTTAGGGCCCATAAAATAGGCATTTATTGTCCGATTTCGCCTAAATTTGGGACAGTGCATTGTGTTAGGCTTTTCGACATGTTTATGCAACTTGGCGCAAATCGGTCCAGATTTGGATATAGCTGCCATGTAGACCGATATCTCGATTTAAAGTTTTGGCCCCATAAAAGGCGCATTTATAATCCGATTTCACTGAAATTTGACACAGTGAGTTATGTTCGGCTTTTCGACATCCGTGTCGTATATAGTTCAGATCGGTATGAGGTATATGAGTATAAGGTATGAAATTTTAACCGAATTTTGATGAAAGATGGTTTACATATATACCCGAGGTGGTGGGTATCCATAGTTCGGCCCGGCCGAACTTAACGCCTTTTTACATGTTTTTCAATTGCGTATAACAAACTATTGGTCTTTTAAGTAGCTATATCTAAAATTAAACCGATTTAAACCATATACTAAACGGATGTCGAAATGCTTAACATAAGTCACTGTCTAAAATTTAAATGAAATCGGATTTAAATGCGACTTTATGGGACCAAGACTATAGATCGGGATATCGGTCTATAAGGCAGATCTGGACGGATCTGGATAAAATTTAAAAATAATATCGAAGGGCCTAACACAACCACTGTCCCAAATTTCGGCGTTATCGGACAATAAACGCGCCTTTTATGACTCCAAAACCTTAGATCGAGAGATCGGGCTATATGGCTACATCGAAATCTAAACCGATCTGGGCAAAATTGACGAAGGCTGTCGAGGGGTATAACATAACTCACTGTCCCAAATTTCAGCAAAATCGGATAATAAACGCGCCTTTTATGACCCCAAAACCTTAGATCGAGAGATCGGGCTATATGGCAGCTAAATCAAAATCTTGACCGATCTGTGCCATATGGCAGAACTATGTCGAGGGGCTTAATGTAACCCACAGTCCCCAATTTCGGCCACATCGGACAGTAAATGCGCCTTTTATGGGGCCAAAACCTTTAATCGAGAGATCGGTCTATATGGCAGCTATATCCAAATTTGAACCGACCTGGGCCAAATTGACGAAGGATGTCGAGGGGCCTAACATAACCCACTGTCCAAATTTCAGCGAAATCGGATAATACATGTGGCTTTTATGGGCCTAAGACCCGAAATCGGGGAATCGGTCTATATGGCAGCTATATCCAAATCTGGACTGATCTGGGCCAAATTGACGAAGGATGTCGAGGGGCCTAACATAACTCACTGTCCCAAATTTCAGCAAAATCGGATAATAAATGTGGCTTTTATGGGAATAAAACCCTAAATCGGAGGATCGGTCTATATGGCAGCTATATCAAAATCTGAACCGATTTTGGCCAAATTGACGAGGGCTGTTGAGGGGCCTAAAACAACTCACTGCCCTAAATTTCAGCAAAATCGGGTAATAAATGTGGCTTTTATGGGCCTAAGACCCCAAATCGGCGGATCGGTCTATATGGCAGGTATATCCAAATCTGGACCGATCTCAGCCAAATTGACGAAGGATATCGTGGGGCCTAACACAACTCACTGTCCTAAATTTCAGTAAAATCGGACAATAAATGTGGCTTTAATGAGCCTAAGACACTAAATCGGAGGATTGGTCTATATGGCAGCTATATCCAAATTTAGACCGATCTGGACCAAATTGACGAAGGATGTCAAGTGGCCCAACACAACTCACTGCCCCAAATTTCAACAAAATCAGATAATAAATGTGGTTTTTATGGGCCTAAGACCCTAAATCGGCTGATCGGTCTATATGGGGGCTATATCAAGATATGGTCCGATATAGCCCATCTTCGAACTTAACCTGCTTATGGACAAAAAAGGAATCTGTGCAAAATTTCAGCTCAATATCTCTATTTTTAAAGACTGTAGCGTGATTTCAACAGACAGACGGACAGACGGACGGACATGTCTAGATCGTCTTAGATTTTTACGCTGATCAAGAATATATATACTTTATAGGGTCGGAAATAGATACTTCGATGTGTTGCAAACGGAATGACAAAATGAATATACCCCCATCCTTTGGTGGTGGGTATAAAAATCAATTTGTGTTTGTTTGTTTGGTTGTCTGATTGTTTGTCTGATTGTTTGTTTGTTTGTTCGTTTGTTTGTTTGTTTGTTTACTTTTTTGTTCGTTTGTTTGTTTGTTTGTTTCTTTGTTCGTTTGTTTCTTTGTTTGTATTTTTCTTTGTTTGTTAGTTTGCTGAACCGATTTTCTTGAAATTTTCACATATGGTGCATAATGACCCTGTGGTGAAAATAGGGTACTACATTTTTTGATATCTAAAAGGGGGCGCACCCTCCCCCTTACCTTAATTTTCAGAAACGCCAGATCTCGGAGATGGGTGGTGCTATATGTGCTCTCATATAGTACCCTAAACATAAAAATCTGGTATCCAAATTTCGGATGGTGCACCTAAGGGGGCCGCCCCACCCTAAATCCTACCAAACATATATTTTGACCAATCACGACGAAGTAAACATATCTGATATCCAATTGTCGAACCAAGTGCTAGGGGGACAACCCCACCCCCCAAAACACCCCTAAATCGGACATATTTACCGACCATGGCAATATGGGACTCAAAGGAAAGATATTTGCGAATAGAATACGAATCTGATATCCAAATGTGGGACCACGTTTCTGGGAGTCCACCTATTCCCCAAAACATCCCCAAACAGGACTTATTTACTGACCATTGGAGTATGGGGCTTAAATAAAAGGTATTTGAGTGTTGAATTTGAATCTGATATCCAAATATGAGACCAAGTGGTTTTGGGGCCTCCTCTCCCCAAAAACCTCCCCCAAAGGGGACACAATTACGACAATAGCCACATGGAGCTCAAATGAAAGGTCTTTGGGAGTAAAGCACAAATCTCATATCAATATTCGGAAAAAGTGTCTATGGGGCCCCCACACCCCACAACACCACCCAACCCCCAAAACACCCCTAAATTAGACATATTTACCGATCATCGCAATATGTAACTCAAATGAAAGATATTTGCAAGTAGAATACGAATCTGATATCCAAATGAAAGGTATTGGTAGAGCAATAATTGATACCCACTTTCGGGACCAATTTTCTGGGGGGCAACCCCTTTCCCAAAATACCCCACTAGCAGCAGTTTTTTAGTGGCCATCGCAAAATTGGGCACAAATAAAGGTATTTGGGAGTAGAATACGAATTTGATATCCAAATTTAGGACCATGTATTTAGGGCATCACATCTTCCCCAAAACACCCAGCACAGGGTAAACATTTTTCGACCATGCCAATATGTGGTATTTAAGATTAGAAAACGAATTTGATAACCTATTTCGGGCCATGTGTTTGGGGGACGTCTCATCGTGTAAACTCACGTAAACCAATGGCAATATGGGGTTTAAATAAATTGTATTTGAGAGAAGAGCACGATGCTGATATTTTTTTTAGGGCCAAGTATCTGGGAGAACAACCTCTCCCTCGAAAACACCACTAAATCAGACATCATGAGAATGTCGGGCTGAAATGAAGTTTTTAAGAATGGAGTACACCGTACATCCAAACTTAATTTCGTAGACCAAAAAAGATCATATGGGATTCAGATAAAGGCACTTATATTGTTAAACTGTTAGTCAAGTTAGCATGGTACTTCACTAAAAGATCTTTAATTGTTGAAAATAAATATTCCAAGGAAACTTTTGTTCCGGGCGGAGCGGGCCCGGGTCAGCTTGTAAAGTATAAATCTAAGACGACCTAGCCATGTCCGTCCGTCTGTCTGTTGCAATCATGCTACAGTCTTCATAAACTGCGATATTAAGCAGAAACTTTGCACAAATTCTTTTTTGTCCATAGCCAGGTTAAGTTCGCAGATGGGCTACATCGAACTATAGCCACCATATAGACCGGACCGCCGATTTAAGTTCTTAGTCTAATAAAAGCCATATTTATTATACGATTTTGCTGAAATTTGGGACAGTTAGTTGTGTTAGGCCCTTGGACATCCTTTTTATACCCTCCCCCATAGGATGGGGGGTATACTAATTTCGTCATTCTGTTTGTAACTACTCGAAATATTCGTCTGAGACCCCATAAAGTGTATATATTCTTGATAGTCGCGAAATTTTATGTCGATCTAGCCATGTCCGTCCGTCTGTCCGTCCGTCCATCTGTCTGTCGAAAGCACGCTAACTTCCGAAGGAATAGAGCTAGTCGCTTGAAATTTTGCACAAATACTTCTTATTAGTGTAGGTCGGTTGGTATTGTAAATGGGCCATATCGGTCCATGGTTTGATATAGCTGCCATATAAACCGATCTTGGGTCTTGACTTCTTGAGCCTCTAGAGTGCGCAATTCTTATCCGATTAGGATGAAATTATGCACGACGTGTTTTGTTATGATATCCAACAACTGTGCCAAGTATGGTTCAAATCGGTTTATAACCTGATATAGCTGCCATATAAACCGATCGTGGGTCTTGACTTCTTGAGCCTCTAGAGGGCGCAATTCTTATCCGAGTGGAATGAAATTTTACACGACGTGTTTCGTGATTATATCCAACAACTGCGTCAAGTATGGTTCAAATCGGTCCATAACCTGATATAGCTGTCATATAAACCGATCTTGGGTCTTGATTTCTTGAGCCTCTAGAGTGCGCAATTCTTATCCGATTCGAATGAAATTTTGCGCGACGTGTTTCGTTATGATATCCAATAACTGGGACAAGTATTGTTCAAATCGTCCATAAACTGATATAGCTTTTATATAAACCGATCTTGGGTTTTGACTTCTTGAGCCTTTAGAGTGCGCAATTCTTATCCGATTGGAATGAAATTTTGCACGACGTGTGTTGTTACGATATCCAACGACTGTGCCAAGTATGGTTCAAATCGGTTCATAACCTTATATAGCTGCCATATAAACCGATCTTGGGTCTTGACTTCTTGAGCCTCTAGAGTGCGCAATTCTTATCCGATTGGAATGAAATTTCGTACGACGTGTTTCGTTATTATATCCAACAACTGTGTCAAGTATGTTTCAAATCGGTTCATAACCTGATATAACTGCCATATAAACCGATCTGGGATTTTGACTTCTTGAGCCTGTAGAGGTCGCAATTATTATCCGATTTGCCTGAAATTTTCTACGACGGATTCTCTCATGACCATCAACATACGTTTTTATTATGGTCTGAATCGGTCTATAGCCCGATACAGTTCCCATATAAATCGATCTCTCTATTTTACTTCTTGAGCCGCCAAAGGGCGCAATTCTTATTCGAATTGGCTGACATTTTACACAGGTTTCCAACATATAATTTAATTGTGGTCCAAACCGGATCATATCTTGATATCGCTCTAATAGCAGAGCAAATCTTTTCTTATATCCTTGTTTGCTTAATAAGAGATGCAGGGAAAAGAACTCAACAAATGCGATCCATGGTGGAGGGTATATAAGATTCGGCCCGGGCGAACTTGACACGCTTTTACTTGTTTTATTCTCCAATCCTGAAATATAAAAGGCAAACTATATAATATCTTAACTTGTTAACTCTATTGCGCTGCGTTTTGTAACAGCGAGATGTGTTAGATTTTCATCCGTGCTGGATTTGACATAGATCGGACCACAATTCGATAAAGCTGCTAAGTGGTCATAAATGGTGCATTTTCACCGGATTTTGTTGAAATGTGGTTAAAGAATATACCTGAGATGGTGCGAATCCAAAGTTCGGCCCGGCCTACCTTTTAACACGTTTTCTCTATTTTGTTAGCATTTTTTCAGAAAGGCTGTGACGGCAATCCCAAATTATGGATAAATTATGGACAACCCTTCAAACTCTCGACTCAGATCTGAATAGCAGCAACTTTAATAAAACCGGATTGTTATCCATTGTGTCAAACTACTTTTTGTGATTGATTTATTTCTATTCCAAACCACCTAACTCTAAGCCTTTTGATATCAATTGATTTCTTTTTGCCCTGGGCGGTCAACGGAAAAGTTTACTTTTAAAGTGTGCCTCCTAAAATAGAAGCTAAAGAACGGTTCTTGACATGTTGACTGAAATAAATAAAATTTTCGAATGTATGTTTGAAACGTGCCTCAGATCATAACTCTTGGTGGCAAGATATCTTATAAGAAAACGTAATAAAATCCACATACGTCACAATGTGTATGCACTGATTTATCAATGCTTTAGAATACTTTAATAAAAATGCCCATAAATAACCATTGAAAATTGTAGATAAAAAATCAACAGCGAAACATAAAAAACTCCTACAACATAGTCTTATTAAAAAAAAAAGGAAAACAATACAAAGGTTGTCCATAAAAAATAACAAAACAGATACAAATACTAAAATGCCAAGTAGCATAAGAACTCCAACGAATTGAAAATTATTATGCGAAATGCATTAGAATTTGTGTACACTGCAATCCAAAAAAAAAAAAAAAATAAAATAAAATGAACGACAAACAAGTTTCGAGCAAATCCCTCCAATGTTCTTTTGACCATAACAAATGATAAACCAATAAAATTTGTTAGAAACATTCGAATAAATTAAATGGATTGTTTGTATTGTAGTTTTGTGTTAGAACTCTTGTAGCATATCCCGAATTTATACATGCCAAACGTATCAACTGAACCGGTAGCCAATAGCAAATGTTGGTGGCATTAATAAATTTTATTAAACAAGAGATTTTTATGGTTTTAAAACGTGATTAAATCAAACTAAATAAAATAAAAACAAGTAAAAGCGTGCTAAGTTCGGCCGGGCCGAATCTTATATACCCTCCACCATGGATCGCATTTGTCGACTTCTTTTCCCGGCATCTCTTCTTAGGCAAAAAAGGATATAAGAAAAGAGTTGCTGTGCTATTAAAACGATATCAAGATATGGTCCGGTTCGGACCACAATTAAATTATATGTTGGAGACCTGTGTAAAATTTCAGCCAATTCGTATAAGAATTGCGCCCATTGGGGCTCACGAAATAAAATAGAGAGAACGATTTATATGGGATCTGTATCGGGCTATAGACCGATTCAGACCATAATAAACACGTTTGTTGATGGTCATGAGAGGATCCGTCGTACAAAATTTCAGGCATATTGGATAATAATTGCGACTTCTAGGGGTCAATAAGTCAAGATCCCAGATCGGTTTATATGGCAGCTATATCAGGTTATGAACCGATTTGAACCTTATTTGACACAGTTGTTGAAAGTAAAAATAAAATACGTCATGCAAAATTTCAGCCAAATCGGATAGGAATTGCGCCCTCTAGAAGCTCAAGAAGTCAAATCCCCAGATCTGTTTATATGAGAGCTATATCAGGTTATGGACCGATTTCAAGCATACTTGGCACAGTTGTTGGATATCATAACGAAATGCTTGGCGCAAAAATTCATTCAAATCGGATAAGAATTGTGCTCTCTAGAGGCTCAAGAAGTCAAGACCCAAGATCGGTTTATATGGCAGCTATATCAGGTTATGGACCGATTTGAACCATACTTGGCACAGTTGTTGGGTATCATTACAAAACACGTCGTGCGAAATTTCATTCCATTCGGATAAGAATTGCGCACTGTAGAGGCTCAAGAAGTCAAGACCCAAGATCGGTTTATATGGCAGCTATATCAGGTTATGGACCGATTTGAACCATACTTAGCACAGGTGTTGGATATCGTAACAAAACACGTCGTGCAAAATTTCATTCCAATCGGATAAGAATTGCGCACTCTAGAGGCTCAAGAAGTCAAGACCCAAGATCGATTTATATGGCAGCTATATCAGGTTATGAACCGATTTGAACCATACTTGGCACAGTTGTTGGATATCGTAACAAAACACATCGTGCAAAATTTCATTCCAATCTGATAAGAATTGCGCACTCTAGAGGCTCAAGAAGTCAAGACCCAAGATCGGTTTATATGTCAGCTATATCAAAACATGGACCGATATGGCCCATTTACAATACCAACCGACCTACACTAATAAGAAGTATTTGTGCAAAATTTCAAGCGGCTAGCTTTACTCCTTCGGAAGTTAGCGTGCTTTCGACAGACAGACGGACGGACGGACGGACGGTCGGACGGACGGACATGGCTAGATCGACATAAAATTTCACGACGATCAAGAATATATATACTTTATGGGGTCTCAGACGAATATTTCGAGTAGTTACAAACAGAATGACGAAATTAGTATACCCCCCATCTTATGGTGGAGGGTATAATAATTTATAAGAATGTGCAAGAGCTAGCAACATAAAATGACCAGAACATAATAACTAGGAAAGAAATGAAGCAGCTGGTTTGAAACTACTACTACTTTGCTTCATGTTGCAATGGTGCTCGCTGCATGATATGTAACTTCCTGTCGAAGGTTAGTAGTGTTACGTATTGGGTTGCCCAAAAAGTAATTGCGGATTTTTTAAAAGAAAGTAAATGCATTTTTAATAAAACTTAGATTAAACTTTAATCAAATATACCTTTTTTACACTTTTTTTCTAAAGCAAGCTAAAAGTAACAGCTGATAACTGACAGAAGAAAGAATGCAATCACAGAGTCACAAGCTGTGAAAAAATTTGCCAACGCCGACTATCTGAAAAATTCGCAATTACTTTTTGGGCAACCCAATATATTTGAAATATATAAAATCTTGAAGACAGCTCGCAAAGCAAAACTCAAGTTGTAATAGCGTCAATGACGTCATGAAGATGAACAAGTAAAAGCGTGCTAAGTTCTGCCGGGCCGAATCTCGGGAACCCACCACCATGGATTCTGCTTAAAAATTTATATAAACTAAATTTAGTTCAAGGGCATAATTTTATCTTATATACCAAACTTCTGTCAAACCCGCAAACATAATAGCTTCTACGAACTGAACAAGGATAATCAACAGATCTGCTTATATGGCAGCTATATCAGGATATAGATTGATTTTGTTGGGCGAGAGGTGGTCCCCCAGATACTTGGTCCTGAAAAAATATCAGCATCGTGCTTTTCTCAAATAACATTTATTTAAACCCCATATTGCCATTGGCTGAAGAAGAGTTTATAGGATGAGGCGTCCCCCAAACACATGGCCCCAAAATAGGTTATCAAATTTGTTTTCCAATCTCAAATACCTCTCATTTGAACCACATATTGGCATTGTCAAAAAATTATTTCCCTTTGGTGGTGTTTTGGGAAAGAGGTGATGCCCTAAAAACATGGTCCTAAATTTGGATATCGAATTCGTATTCTACTCCCAAATACTTTTATTTCAGCCCCATATTGCGATGGTCACTAAAAAATTGCTGTTGGTGGGGTATTTTGCGAAAGGGGTAGACCCCCAGAAAATTGGTCCCGAAAGTGGGTATCAATTCTTGCTCTATCCCCCAATACCTTTCATTTAAGCCCCACATTGTCATGGTCGGTAAATATGTCCGATTTAGGGGTGTTTTGGGGAGTGGGGTGGTCCCCCAAATTCTAAGCCCTGAAAATATATCAGCAACGTGATCTATTCTCATATATCTATATATCACTTATTTGAACCCCATATTGCCATTGCCCTCAAAATTGGATATCAAATTCGTTTTCTAATCTCATTTAAACTCATTATTGCAAAAGTCAGCAAATATGTCCGGATATTTAGTTCCACTCTCTTTAAGACCCTTTAAGGTCTTGGTAGGCAAATAGGTCCTATTTGGGGGTTGTTATGGTGGTGAGACTTCCCCTAGATAGTTGGCCCCTAATGTTGATATCAGATACGTGGTCTACTCCCAGATACCTTCAATTTGAGCCCCATATTTCCATAGTCGGCAAACATGACCGGTTTGGGGGGTGTTTTGGGGATGAGCTGGACTTGAAAATATATATCGGATTCGTGTTCCACTTTAAAAACCTTCTTATTTGAGCCTCATATTGCAATAGTCAGCAAATACTTTCTATTTCGGTGGTGTTGTGGGGGTGGGGTGGCCCCGTTGACACATTTTCCGAATTTTGATAACAAACTCGTGCTTTACTCCCAAAGACCTTTCGTTTGAGCCCCATATTGCTATGGTCGTAAATTTGTCCCCTTTGGGGGATGTTTTTGGAGAGAGGCGGCCCCTCAAACACTTGGTCCTATATTTGGATATCAGATTCGTATTCTATATTCAAATACCTTTTATTTAAGCTCCATATTTCCATGGTAATAAATAAGTCCAGTTTGGGGGGTGTTTTGGAAAGGGGTGGACCGCTAGAAATGTGGCCCCACATTTGGATATCAGATTCGTATTCTACTCGCAAATACCTTTCATTTGAGTCCCCTATTGGCATGGTCGGTAAATATGTCCGATTTAGGGGTGTTTTGGGGCTTGGGGTGGTCCCTCGTACCACTTGGTCCGACAATTGGATATCAGATACGTTTTCTTATCCTAAATACCTTTCATTTGAGTCCCATATTATCGTGATTGGTCTAAATATATGTTTGGTAGGTTTTAGGGTGGGGCGGCCCCCCTAGGTACCCCATCCGAAATTTGGATACCAACTTTTTATACCCACCACCGAAGGATGGGGGTTTATTCATTTTGTCATTCCGTTTGCAACACATCGAAATATCCATTTCCGACCCTATAAAGTATATATATTCTTGATCAGCGTAAAAATCTAAGACGATCTAGACATGTCCGTCCGTCTGTCTGTTGAAATCACGCTACAGTCTTCAAAAATATAGATATTGAGCTGAAATTTTGCACAGATTCTTTTTTTGTCCATAAGCAGGTTAAGTTCGAAGATGGGCTATATCGGACTATATCTTCATATAGCCCCCATATAGACCGATACTCCGATTTAGGGTCTTGGGCCTATAAAAGCCACATTTATTATCCGATATTGCTGAAATTCGGGACAGTGAGTTGTCCTAGGTCCTTCGACTTCTTCCGTCAATATGGCTCAGATCGTTTCAGATTTGGATATAGCTGCCATATAGACCGATCCTCCGATTTAGGGTCTTAGGCCCATAAAAGCCACATTTATTATCCGATTTTGCTGAAATTCGGGACAGTGAGTTGTTTTAGGCCCTTCAACATCCTACGTCAATTTGGCTCAGATTGTTTCAGATTTGGATATAGCTGTCATATAGACCGATCCTCCGATTTAGGGTCTTAGGCCCACAAAAGTCACATTTATTATCCGATTTTGCTGAAATTCGGGACAGTGAGTTGTTTCAGGCCCTTCGACGTCCTCCGTCAACACCGCTCAGATCGCTTCAGATTTGGATATAGCTGCCATATAGACCGATCCTCCGATTTGGGGTCTTAGGCCCATAAAAGCCACATTTATTATCATTTACATCATACATCATACATTTTGCTGAAATTTGGGACAGTGAGTTGTCTTAGGCCCTTCGACTTCTTCCGTCAATATGGCTCAGATCGTTTCAGATTTGGATATAGCTGCCTTATAGACCGTTCCTTCGATTTAGGGTCTTAGGCCCATAAAAGCCACATTTATTATCCGATATTGCTGAAATTCGGGACAGTGAGTTGTCCTAGGCCCTTCGACTTCTTCCGTCAATATGGCTTAGATCCTTTCAGATTTGGATATAGCTGCCATATAGACCGATCCTCCGATTTAGGGTCTTAGGCCCATAAAAGCCACATTTATTATCCGCTTTTGCTGAACTTCGGGACAGGGAGTTGTCTTAGGCCCTTCGACATTCTTTGTTAATTTGGCCCAGATCGGTTCAAATTTGGATATAACTGCCATATAGACCGATCCTCCGATTTAGGGTCTTAGGCCCATAAAAGCCACATTTATTATCTGATGTTGCTGAAATTCGGGACAGTGAGTTGTCCTAGGCCCTTCGATATCTTCCGTCAATATGGCTCAGATCTTTTCAGATTTGGATATAGCTGCCATATAGACCGATCCTCCGATTTGGGGTCTAAGGCCCATAAAAGCCACATTTATTATCCGATTTTGCTGAAATTCGGGACAGTGAGTTGTCTTAGGCCCTTCAACATCCTAAGTCAATTTGGCTCAGATCGGTCCAGATTTGGATATAGCTGCCATATAGACCGATCTCTCGGTTTTAGGTTTTGGGGCCATAAAAAGCGCATTTATTGTCCGATGTTGCCGAAATTTGGGACAAAGAGTTGAGTTAAGCCCCTCCACATATATCTGCAATTTGGTCTAGATCGATTAAAATTTGCATATAGCTGCCATAAAAACCGATTATGAATTTTCGACCGGATTTTGAGGAAAGGTGGTTCACATATATACCCGAGGTGGTGGGTATCCAAAGTTCGGTCCGGCCGAACTTAACGCCTTTTTACTTGTTTCTTAAAAATTCCCCATTTTGGTTTAAACTACATTCTCCCGATAGGTAGTGAAGTACTTTTATTTGAAAACATCTGACATTTGCTACTGTCTGAAATGCACTATTCCCAAACCAAATTCTTCAGAGGAAATCACCTTTTTGTTTTGAATCTACTCTACTTCCAGCAAAATGATTAATGTTTTATTTCTCCAAAAAAAAAGCAGCAAAATATTGTCGTGTCATGCATCCAGTCAAACTCTTGAAGCATTCGTCAGCACAATGATCCAGCTAAGATGTTTGGTTTCTTTCTGGTGTTTTTTGCTTGCCTCCTTCAAAACAATTGTCATCAAAAGCAGTCACAAACAGACAAAGAAACAAACAAACAAACGAACAAACAATTGTTGTATGAGCAGAGAGTCTGAACTGTGCAATTATCAATATTGGCAAAATATATGACAATGGAAAGATCAAAACACGTTAGGATAATTAATCATTTACATGCGTCAGCATTAGGCGCAAGTCTAATGACTTTCATCTTTGGCCAACTTTTCAGATGGCAGTAATGGCATTGAGTTTTCCCATCAAATAGTTTTGTTTGGTATCATTTGGTTGGAATGCTTTCGAGTTTTCCAAATCAGTTTACCTCTTTTGTATGCCATTGTCATGAAGTGCCAAACTAACATTAACCCTTCAGTGGCCTTTGCTTTCTTCGGTAGCCTTAGCAGTTGTTTGATGCTGCCTTGATCCTTGAATTGGACGATCATCCCTTTATAGTTTGCAAATATTTGTTTCCATACTTTGAATACATTTTCAATAGCTTATGCTTCTGAAGAGGACTCTCAACCTTTTGTATTCATCCTTCGACAAGGATGTCGATCGTATACATTGTTTAGTTTCTTTTTTGGTTCATCCAGTTCTTGTAACCATTTTGTGAGTTTTTTTGTCTGTCAACCCAAAAGAGTGTTTTCTGTTTATCGCTATTTTATTGATAGTCTTCTTTGGTGATTTATGTTTATCCGTTTTTAATGAAATATCATTAATCACTATGCAAATACTGGGATTTGCTAAAAATCTGTTATCCCATTATAAGTCTTTCAAATAAAATTCGAGTTTTTCCTAAGTAAACCAGGCAAAAGTCGGGCGGAGCCGACTATATAATACCCTACACCACCGCGTCTACGTAATACTTTTAAAACAAAAAGCACTTCGTGCCAAATTTGTTAAAGATCGAACCATAGGTGTCCCTTCTACAGCCTCAATAGGTCAAATCGGATGAAAGTTATATATGGGAGCTATATCTAAACCTGAACCGATTTAGATGAAATTTTGCACACGTACTAAGACGTCACACGAAACATGTCGTGCTAAATTTTCTATAGATTGCACCAAAATTGTAGCTCCTAAAGCATTAAAAGGGCATATCGGATGAAAGATATATATGGGAGCTATATCTAAATCTTTACCGATTTTTTCAAAATCAATAGTGTTCGCCTTTGGACCAAAAAAGAGACTTATGCTTAATTTTTTTTTGAAAATCGGACAAAAAATGCGACATGTACCTTGATTACAAGAATATATGGATAGACGGACAGATGACATAACTAAATCGTATCAGGATGTTATTGTAAGTCGATCGGTAAACTTATCAATGGGTCTACCTCATCTCCTTCTTAGCGATGCAAACAAATGCACAAATCTATAAGACACAGTACCACAGCGGTGGTGTAGGGTATAAAAAGATGGTTAGAAGGCAGTGCAGGATATTGTCTCATTGTCAATTCTCGTTGAAAAACAAGTAAAAAGGGATTAATTTCGGCCGGGCCGTACTTTGCATACCCACCACCTCGGGTATATATGTAAATCACCTTTCATCAAAATCCGGTGCAAATAGCATACCTTATGTCCCATAGCAGTTATAACGAAATATGTTCCGATTTGGACCAAATAATAATAAGTACAGTAGGTATAACTACAAATAATCCGATCGCAACCATATTCGACACGGATGTCGAAAAGCCTACCATAAGTCATAGTGTCAAATTTCAGTTAAATCGGATTATAAATGCGCTTTTAATGGGACCAAGACTTTATATCGAGATATCGGTCTACATGGCAACTATATCCAAATCTAGAACGAATTGGGTTGCAGAAAAATGTCGAAGAGCCTAACTAAACTCACCGTGTCAAATTTCATCGACATCGGACAATAAATGCGCCTTTTATGGCCCCAAAACCTAAAACCGAGAGATCGGTCTATATGGCAGCTATATCCAAATCTGGACCGATCTGAGCCAAATCAAAGAAGAACTGACCCAAATTTTGGCAAAATCGGATAATAAGAGTGGCGTTTATGGGCTTAAGACCCTTAATTGGAGGATCGGTCTATATGGCAGCTATATCCAAATCTAGACCGATCTGGGCCAAATTCACGAAATATGTCGCAGGGCCTAACACAACTCACTGTCCCAAACTTCATCAAAATAGGATAATAAATGTGGATTTTATGGGCCTAAGACCCTTAATCGGCGCATCAATCTATATGGGGGCTATATCAAGATATGGTCCGAAATAGCCCATCTTCGAACTTAACCTGCTTGTAGACAAAAAAAAAAAAAAAATCTGTGCAAAGTTTTAGTTCAATATCTCTATTTTTAAAGACTGTAGCGTGATTTCAACGGACAGACGGACGGACATGTCGAGATCGTCTTAGATTTTTATGCTGATCAAGAATATAAAGAGTGATTTGTTAAGAGCTTGATAACTTTTTTTTTAAAAAAAAACGCATAAAATTTGCAAAATCTCATCGGTTCTTTATTTGAAACGTTAGATTGGTCCATGACATTTACTTTTTGAAGATAATTTCATTTAAATGTTGACCGCGGCTGCGTCTTAGGTGGTCCATTCGGAAAGTCCAATTTTGGGCAACTTTTTCGAGCATTCGGCCGGAATAGCCCGAATTTCTTCGGAAATGTTGTCTTCCAAAGCTGGAATAGTTGCTGGCTTATTTCTGTAGACTTTAGACTTGACGTAGCCCCACAAAAAATAGTCTAAAGGCGTCAAATCGCATGATCTTGGTGGCCAACTTACCGGTCCATTTCTTGAGATGAATTGTTCTCCGAAGTTTTCCCTCAAAATGGCCATGTCAACCAAGTTCAGTTCTTCCATTTTTGGCAACAAAAAGTTTGTTAGCATCGAACGATAGCGATCGCCATTCACCGTAACGTTGCGTCCAACAGCATCTTTGAAAAAATACGGTCCAATGATTCGGGATGCATGGGCAGTTCTTGAACGGCTTCTGGTTGCTCTTCACTCCAAATGCGGCAATTTTGCTTATTTACGTAGCCATTCAACCAGAAATAAGCCTCATCGCTGAACAAAATTTGTCGATAAAAAAGCGGATTTTCTGCCAACTTTTCTAGGGCCCATTCACTGAAAATTCGACGTTGTGGCAGATCGTTCGGCTTCAGTTCTTGCACGAGCTGTATTTTATACGGTTTTACACCAAGATCTTTGCGTAAAATCTTCCATGTGGTCGAATATCACAAACCCAATTGCTGCGAACGGCGACGAATCGACATTTCACGGTCTTCAGCAACACTCTCAGAAACAGACGCAATATTCTCTTCTGTACGCACTGTACGCATTCGTGTGGTTGGTTTAATGTCCAATAAAGTAAACTGAGTGCGAAACTTGGTCACAATCGCATTAATTGTTTGCTCACTTGGTCGATTATGTAGACCATAAATCGGACGTAAAGCGCGAAACACATTTCGAACCGAACACTGATTTTGGTAATAAAATTCAATGATTTGCAAGCGTTGCTCGTTAGTAAGTCTATTCATGATGAAATGTCAAAGCATACTGAGCATCTTTCTCTTTGACACCATGTCTGAAATCCCACGTGATCTGTCAAATACTAATGCATGAAAATCCTAACCTCAAAAAAATCACCCTTTATATATTTTACTAGCTGACCCGGGCCCGCTCCGCTGCACCTTCTTTTACTTTATATGGAACAAAAGTTTCCTTGGAATATTTATTTTCGACAATTAAAGATCGTTTAGTGAAATCCCATGCTACGAAAATAGTATATCGGTTGACTAAGAGTTTCACAATATAAGTGCCTTTGTCCAAATCCCATATGATCTTTATTGGTCTACGAATTTAAGTTTGGATGTAAGGTGTACTCCATTCTTGAAATACTTCATTTCAGCCCTATATTCTCATGATGTCTGATTTAGTGGTGTTTTCGGGGGAGAGGTGGTCCCCCATATAGTTGGCCGTGAAAAAATATCAGCATCGTGCTCTTCTCTCAAATACCATTTACTTAAACCCCATGATGGCATTGGCTTAAGAGGATTTTACAGGATGAGGCGTCCTCCAAACACATGGCCCAAAAATAGGTTATCAAATTCGTTTTCTTATCTCAAATACTTTTCATTTGAGCCACAAATTGGCATGGTCGAAAAATGTTTACCTTTGGGGGGTGTTTTGGGGAAGCGGTGATGCCCTAAAAACATGGCCCTACATTTGGATATCAAATTCGTATTCCCAAATACCTTTATTTGAGCCCCATATTGCGATGGTCACAAAAAAATTGCTGTTTGTGGGGTATTTTGGGAAAGGGATAGACCCCCAGAAAATTGGTCCCGAAAATGGGTATCAATTCTTGCTCTACCCCCCAATTCCTTTCATTTAAGCGCCACATTGACATAGTCGGTAAAAATGCCCGATTTAGGGGTGTTTTGGGGATTGGGGTGGTCCCACAAATCTATGCCCGGAAAACGTATCAGCAAAGTGCTCTATTCTCATATATCTATATATCATTTATTTAAACCACATATTGCCATTGCCCCCAAAATTGGATATCAAATTTGTTTTCTAATCTCATTGCAAAAGTCAGCAAATATGTCCGGTTTGGGGTATTGGCCCTAAAAACTATAAATATTTATTTCCACTCTCTTTAAGACCCAAATTGTCTTGGTGAACAAATACGTCCTATTTTGGGGGTTGTTATCCGTCCGCTAGATAATTGGTCGCTAATGTTGATATAAGATACGTGGTCTACTCCCAAATACCTTTAATTTGAGCCCCATATTTCCATAGTTGACAAACATGACCGGCTTGGGGATTGTTTTGGGGGATGGGCGGACACTCAGTGAGTTGGCCTTGAAAATATATATCGGATTCGTGTTCCACTTTAAAAACCCTCTTATTTGAGCCTCATATTGCAATAGTCAGAAAATACTTACTATTTGGGTTGTGTTGTGGAGGTGGTGTGGCCCCGTAGACAAATTTTCCGAATTTTGATATCAAATTCGTGCTTTACTCCCAAAGACCTTTCAATTGAGCCCCATATTGCTATGGTCGTAAATGTGTTCCCTTTGGGGAATATTTTTGGGGAGAGGTGGCCCACCAAATATTTAGTCCTATATTTGGATATCAGATTCGTATTCTACATTTAAATACCTCTTATTTAAGCCCCATATTGTCATGGTAAGTAGATAAGTTCTGTGTGGGGGGGTGTTTTGGGAAAGGGGCTGACCCCCAGAAACGTCGTCCCACATTTGGATATCAGATTCGTATTTTACAAATATCTTTCATTTGAGTCCCACATTCCCATGGTCGGTAAATATGTCCAATTTAGGGGTGGTTTGGATGTTTTGTTTTCAGATACGTTTTCTTATCCTAAATACCTTTCATTTGAGTCCCATATTGTCGTGATTGGTCGAAATATATGTTTGGTAGGTTCTAGGGTGGGCAGCCCCCCTAGGTACCCCATCCGAAATTTGGATACCAAATTTTTATTTTTAGGGTAGCGTATGAGAGCACACAAAATTTCGCCTTAATCGCACCAGCCATCTCCGAGATCTGGCGTGTCTAAAAATTAGGGTAAGGGGGAGGATCCTTCAGATATCAAAAAATGTTGTACCCTATTTTCACCACGGGATCATTATGCACCATCTGTGAGAATTTTAAGAAAATGGGTTCAGCCGTTTCTGAGTCTATAAGGAACACACAAACATACAAACAAACAAACATACAAACCTACAAACAAACACAAATTGATTTTTATATATAAGATAGTCTGATATGACTCCTATGTGGGTCGAATGTAGGGAGGCTTAAACCAACTCACTATCTAAAATTTCGATGAAATCCGGCAATACATAAATAAAGCTTCTATGAGCTTCAGACCCTTAATCGTCATATCGCTCTATATGACAGCTATATCTAAATACATTCCGATATTTACTATATTTGGGTCAGATGGCAAGTGACTTAAAACAACTCACTAATTAAAATTTCAGAGAAATTGGGTAAAAAATACAGCTTTTATGGGTTCCAGACACTAAAACGGCAGATCGGTCTATATGCCAGCCATATCTATATATAGTTCGATCTAAAACATATTTATGGCGGATATCGGGAGGCACAAAATTTCTTCGAAGTCGGGTAATAAATAAAGCTTTTATGGGTTCAGACCCCGTTCGGTCTATATGACAGCTTAATCTAAATAAAGTCTGGTCTGAACCATATTTGGGTCCTATGTAGGAAGGCTTAAAACTACTCACTGTTTCAAATTTCATCGGTTATAAAATAAAGTTTTTGTGGGCTCCAGACTCTTTATCGGGAGATCGGTCTATATGGCTGCTATATCTAAATATAGTCAGATCTGAAATATACTCGGGTCAGATGAATGCAGGCTTAAAATAATCTACTGTTTAAAACTTCAGCGAAATCGAAATAAAAAATAAAGTTTTTATGGGCATTAGACAATTTATCGGCAGATCGGTCTATATAGCAGCTATTTCCAAATGTGGCCCGATATGGTCCGTTCAAGAATTTAACCAACGGGCATCAGAAACACGTATTTGTGCGAAACTTCAGCTCAATATATCAATTTTTGAAAGATGTAGAGTGATTACAACAGACAGACGGACAGGCGGACAGACACACAGGGATCGTTAAATCGTCTTAGAGATTTACGACGATCCGAATTATATATACTTTGTAGGGTCGGAAATTGATATTTCGATGTGTGGTGGATATACACAACAACACATAGAAATATCCATTTCCGACCCTATAAAGTATATGTATTCTTGATCAGCGTAAAAATCTAAGGCGATCTAGACATGTCCGTTCGTTTGTCTGCCTGTCTGTCTGTTGAAATCACGCTACAGTCTTTAAAAATAGAGATATAGAGCTTATAGAGATATTGAACTTTGTACATATTCTTTTTTTGTGCATAAGCAGGTTAAGTTCGTAGATGGGCTATATCGGACTTTATCTTGATATAGCCCCATATAGACCGATCCGCCGATTTAGGGTCCTAGGCCCATAAAAGCCACATTATCATCCGATTTTGCTGAAATTTTTGTGTAAGGCACTTCGACATCCTTCGTGAATTTGGCCCTGATCGGTCCAGATTTGGTTATAGCTGCCATATAGACCGATCCTCCGATTTAGGGTCTTAAGCCCATAAAAGCCACATTTATTATCCGGTTTTGCTAAACTTTGTGACAGTAAGTTGTTTAGGCGATTCAACATCTTTCTTCAATTTGGCCTTAATCGAACCAGGTTTGGATATAGCTGCCATATAGACCGATCCCTCGATCTAACGTTTTGGGCCCATAAAGTTCGCATTTACTGTCAGATGTCGCCTAAATTTGGGACAGTGAGTTAAGATAAGCCCCTCCACATATTTCTGCATTAGGGTCTAGATCGATCACGATTTGCATATAGCTGCCATATAGGCCGATATCTCGATTTAAAGGCTTGGCCCCATAAACAGCGCATTTATAATCCGATATCACTGAAATTTGAAACAGTGACTTATGTTAGGCTTTTCAACATCTATGTTGTATATGGTTCAGATCGGTTTATTATACCCTCCACCATAGGATGGGGGGTACACTAATTTCGTCATTCTGTTTGTAACTACTCGAAATATTCGTCTGAGACCCCATAAAGAATCCGATCCAGCTATGTCCGTCCGTCTGTCCGTCCGTCCGTCTGTCTGTCGAAAGCACGATAACTTCCGAAGGAGTATAGCTAGCCGCTTGAAATTTTGCACAAATACTTCTTATTAGAGTAGGTCGGTTGGTATAGTAAATGGGTCATATCGGTCCATGTTTTGATATAGCTGCCATATAAACCAATCTTGGGTCTTGACTTCTTGAGCCTTTAGGGTGCGCAAATCTTATCCGATTGGGATGAAATTTTGCAGGACGTGTTTTGTTCTTATATCCAACAACTGTGCCAAGTATGGTTCAAATCGGGGTATAACCTGATATACCTGCCATATAAACCGATCTTGGGTCTTGACTTCTTGAGCCTCTAGAGTGCGCAATTCTTATACGATTGGCATGAAATTTTGCACGACGTGTTTTGTTATGATATCCAACAACTGTGCCAAGTATGGTTTAAATCGGTTCATAACCTGATATAGCTGCCATATAAACCGATCTTGGGTCATGACTTCTTCAGCCTCTAGAGGGCACAATTCTTATCCGATTTGCCTGAAATTTTGTACGATGGATCCTCTCATGACCATCAACCTACGTGTTTATTATGGTCTGATTCGGTCTATAGCCCGATACAGCTCCCACATAGGGCGCAATTCGAATTGGCTGACATTTTACCCAGGTCTCCAACATATAATTTAATTGTGGTCTAAACCGGATCATATCTTGATATCGCTCTTATAGCAGAGCAAATCTTTCCTTATATAATTTTTTGCCTAAGAAGAGATGCCGGGAAAAGAACTCGACAAATGTGCTCCAAGGTGGAGGGTATATAAGATTCGGCCCGGCCGAACTTAGCACGCTTTTACTTGTTTTTATACCCTCCACCATAGGATGGGGGGTATACTAATTTTGTCATTGTGTTTGTAACTACTCGAAATATTCGTCTGAAACTCCATAAAGTATATATATTCTTGATCGTCGTGAAATTGTATGTCGATCTAGCCGTCCGTCTGTCCGTCCGTCCGTCTGTCTGTCTGTCGAAAGCACGCTAACTTCCGAAGGAGTAAAGCTCGCCGCTTGAAATTTTGGACAAATACTTTTTATTCGTGTAGGTCGATTGGTATTGTAAATGGGCCATAGCGGTCCATGTTTTGATATAGCTGCCATATAAACCGATCTGGGGTCTTGACTTCTTGAGCCTCTAGAGGGCGCAATTTTCGTCCGATTTAACTAAAATTTTGCACGTAGTGTTCTGGTATTACTTTCAACAACTATGCTAAGTATGATTCAAATCGGTTCATAATCTGGTATAGCTCTCATATAAACCGATCTTGGATCTTGACTTCCTGGGAAAAGTTATGGCGCATTTCTTGATCAATCAATAGCTTGATACAGCTCCCATATAAACCTATCTCCCGATTTTGCTTCTTGAGCCCTTACAAGGCGCAATTCTTATCCGAATGAACTGAAATATTACACAATGACTTCTACAATGTTAATCAGCATTCAATTATGGTCCGAATCGGAATATAACTTGATATAGCTCCAAAAGCATAACAGTTCTTATGCAATATTCTATGTTTGTCTAAAAAGAGATACCGCGCATAGAACTCGACAAATGCGATCAATGGTGGAGGGTATATAAGATTCGGCCCGGCCGAACTTAGCACGCTCTTACTTGTTACTTGCTATATATGTAATATTTCGGTGTATTGGAAACGGACTGACGAAATGACTTTATCTCTCATCTCCCCATGGTTGGATAAAAACATAAAGTTAGCTGGATCAAACTTACCAACATTGACAAAACTGTCTTTTTCAAATACAAAATGCAAATTTGCCCCTGAACATTACAGGGGCAAATTGTTGGCCGATTCAAGATTAGGTGCGGTGACAGGTGACTTTCTTTTTATAGTCGAATCTAAACTGCGTGCCGCCGAGCGACACCTCTTTGGGGAGAAGGTTTCATATGACAAAGTACCTCACTGGAAATGTTTTTTTCTGATGCTTTCGCCTGGATTTGAACCCAGGCTTTTAGCGGCATAGGCGGACACGCTAAGATAGCCTCCAAATACATATCATTGAAATTGGATTAAAAAAAAATTTCGTTGTTGAGCTAAGAATTGTCGATATTATGTGTCAGCTCTCAACACGTTGCGTGAACATGCCATTAAGGTACATTGGAAACTACTCATATACCTATGTGGGAGCTTAATTATAACATATAACACTTTATTTGCCTTAAATTGACGTTTTTAACATCATTCCATTAGAGAATATTGTTATCATAGGAAATGGAATGGTTGATAATCCTCTAATTGTCAAAAATAATCCAAAATATTTGAGCGATGAGCAAAATTTTAAACAAACAGGATATCAAAAATTAAGTCATATCAATCTTTTAAATAGTTGGACAAAAAGGTGTCCTTAAAATCTTCAACTTCCTTTATAAAGCAAATAAGACAAAACACAACAAACAGTTGCTTCCACAAAAAATAAATCAGGCCATCAAGATATTGAACGGCATGATAATTAAAATCATATCAGTCTAATTTCCTAACAGACTCAATAGATGACAAAAAAAGGAGAAGAACATCAAACATTGTGTCATGCCGTAACATATTGAGCAACATGCATACATACAGCATCAAAGTTCTCCAAAAGGCAAAAAGTAATAAATCAAATTTTAAATTCCTAACAAAAAGAAAAAAGGGAATAAGGCAGAGTGTTGTCTTTTCGAGTTTATTGAATTCAATACTCAAAATTGTTACCAAATCTTTCAAGCAGCACCAACGCCTTAACAGCCGCCTGCCTTTTTGTTGCGCTGCCAAAGCAATTAATCATCGTTGATAACAAGGCTCTGGAGTGTGTGTGTGTGAAAGAGAGAGAGAGAGAGAGAAAATCAAACTGCTGCGGCCAAAAGCAAGGTAAGGATCGATCCCCCCTCATCGGAGAACACAACGATAATAAGCATTAGGCCATTAAACAAATGCTCAACAAATTTTGATATTGTTATCGAAAACAACAACCAACAACACTCAGCTGTAGTTAGGGGGAAAAGAAAAAAAAACGAAGAAAAAGCAGATGAATTCCTTTTTTATGATGGTCACAAAATTCTTAAAGGATCTCATTTCAGCAGCAGCATGCATCTTGGAGTGAATCAATTTTGGGAATGAATTTTGGTAAAGAGACAACTTGGATTTTATGATTTTCTCCTTTTGGTTTGAAAAATGCTTATAAATCAACGATTTCTTCTTCCCAAATGATATAAGGCAAAAGTCTTGGAATTCCTTTTTTATGCGTTTCATTTTGATTCGGTTTGTTTTATTAATTAATGATCAGTTTTCAGTGTCAGTTTCTTCATGGTGAGCGTATCGTTCTTTTTTTTTTTTTTTTGTGGAGCTCTCCTTTTTTGCTATTGGTGCTATTTTGTTAAATGTTATAAATATTTTTCAAACAAAAGATAAAATGTAACACCACATTTTGTGTTAAATTTACCACATGATTTATGATATTGTTATAAATTTTATACAGAAATCGGTCCAGTTTGGTATGCGGTCTTTACGGGCAAATGAAAACTTCTTCATAAACTTCTTTTCATAATCCATTAAAAAAATGTAACAAAATTTAAAAAGGAGATGAAGATGCGTAATGTGCTGCTGAGTGGATAGAAAGGTTTGATAATTCAAATGTCATTAGGAGAGTTTAATGATTACCAAAAATATTTTCTAACATGTCGCCTCGACTTTTCTAAGGATTGTTGAAGTCCTAGCGTCTTATATGAAAAGAGAACAGATTCTCAGTTTTTATAGCCAACAAGATAGGAAAAATTTAACGGAATATATATCTGCGGCTCTATAGAGTATATACATACAGTGCGCAAATTAAATAAAGGGTGATTTTTTTTGAGGTTAGGATTTTCATGCATTAGTATTTGACAGATCACGTGGGATTTCAGACATGGTGTCAAAGAGAAAGATGCTCAGTATGCTTTGACATTTCATCATGAATAGTCTTACTAACGAGCAACGCTTGCAAATCATTGAATTTTATTACCAAAATCAGTGTTCGGTTCGAAATGTGTTCAAATTTTGACAAATTTTGTTCAGCGATGAGGCTCATTTCTGGTTGAATGGCTACGTAAATAAGCAAAATTGCCGCATTTGGAGTGAAGAGCAACCAGAAGCCGTTCAAGAACTGCCCATGCATCCCGAAAAATGCACTGTTTGGTGTGGTTTGTACGCTGGTGGAATCATTGGACCGTATTTTTTCAAAGATGCTGTTGGACGCAACGTTACGGTGAATGAACACATTTCGAACCGAACACTGATTTTAGTAATAAAATTCAATGATTTGCAAGCGTTGCTCGTTAGTAAGTCTATTCATGATGAAATGTCAAAGCATACTGAGCATCTTTCTATTTGACACCATGTCTGAAATCCCACTTGATCTGTCAAATACTAATGCAAGAAAATCCTAACCTCAAAAAATCACCCTTTATAAGTTCACCCAAATATACAATCAAACATGTAAAAGCTTTATTAAACATAACAAGTAAAAACGTGAAAGTCGGGCCGTGGCGAATTTTGGATACTCACCACCAAGGATATAATAATCATCCAATTCAATAATAAAATTGGATTGGTTGCCCAAAAAGTAACTGCGGATTTTTTAAAAGAAAGTAAATACATTTTTAATAATACTTAGAATGAACTTTAATCAAATATACATTTTTATTTTTCATTTATTTTTTCTAAAGCAAGCTAAAAGAAATAGCTGATAACTGACAGAAGAAAGAATGCAATTACAGAGTCACAAGCTGTGAAAAAATTTGTCAACGCCGACTATATGAAAAATCCACAATCACTTTTTGGGCAACCCAATATAACTCCTCTATTATATCCGTAGTTATAACTTAATAGGGGCTCGCCACGATCATATTTTATTCAGGTCTCGAGAAGTCATATACAAGTAACAATTTCAGACAATAAATCTGCTTTTTAAAGGAATAAAACACTTAATTGGAAGATCGGTCTATATGACATATATATATAGTCTGATCTGACTTTGGGTCGGATGTTGGGAGGCTTAAACAACTCACTGTTTAAAATTTCAGCAAAATTGGATAAACACAAGTAAAAGCGTGCTAAGCACGGCCGGGCCGAATCTTATATACCCTCCACAATGGATCGCATTTGTCGAGTTCTTTTCCCGGCATCTCTTCTTAGGCAAAAAAGGATATAAGAAAAGATTTGCTCTGATATTAGAACGACATCAAGATATGGTCCGATTTCGACCACAATTAAATTATATGTTGGAGACCTGTGTAAAATGTCAGCCAATTCGAATAAGAATTGCGCCCTTTGGGGGCTCAAGAAGTAAAATAGAGAGATCGACTTATATGGGAGCTGTATCGGGCTATAGACCGATTCAGACCATAATAAACACGCATATTGGTGGTCATGAGAGGATCCGTCGTACAAAGTTCCAGGCAAATCGGATAATAATTGCGCCCTCTAGAAGCTCAAGAAGTCAAGTCCCCAGATCTGTTTATATGACAGCTATATAAGATTATAGACCGATTTAAACCATACTTGGCACAGTTGTTGGATATCATAACAAAATACTTCGTGCAAAAGCTCAGTCAAATCGGATAAGAATTGCGCCCTCTAGAGGCTCAAGAATTCAAGACCCAAGATCGGTTTATATGACAGCTATATCAGGTTATGAACCGATTTGAACCATACTCGGCACAGTTGTTGAATGTCATAACAAAACACGTCGTGCAAAATTTCATTCCAATTTGATAAGAATTCCGCACTCTATAGGCTCAAGAAATCAAGACCCAAGATGGGTTTATATGGCAGCTATATCAAAACATGAACCGATATGGCCCATTTACAATACCAACCGTTCTACACTTATAAGAAGTATTTGTGCAAAATTTCAAGCGGCTAGCTTTACTCCTTCGCGTGCTTTCGACAGACAGACGGACGGACATGGCTAGATCGACATAAAATTTCGCGACGATCAAGAATATATATACTTTATGGGATCTCAGACGAATATTTAGAGTAGTTACAAACAGAATGACGAAATTAGTATACCCCCCATCCTATGGTGGAGGGTATAAAAATCAATTTGTGTTTTTTGTAGGTTTGTTTGTATGTTTGTGTGCTCCTTATAGACTCAGAAACGGCTGAAACGAATTTCTTGAAATTTTCACAGATGGTGCGTAATGATCCTGTGTTGAAAATAGGGTACTATATTTTTTGATATCTAAAGGAGGCGGACCCTCTCCCTAACCCTGATTTTCAGAAACGCCAGATCTCGGAGATGGGTGGTGCGATTTAAGCGAAATTTCGTGTGCTCTCATATAGTACCCTAAAAATAAAAATTTGGTATCCAACTTTCGGATGAGGTACCTAGGGGAGCTACCCCACCCTCAAACCTACCAAACATATATTTAGACCAATCACGATAATTTGGGAATCAAATGAAAGGTATTTAGGATAAGAAAATGTATCTGATATCCAATTGTCGGACCAAGTGCTAGGGGGACCACTCCAAGCCCCAAAACACGCCTAAGTCGGACATATTTAGCAACCATGGTGAAAATGTTGGGGGTTAGCTCTGGAGGAAAGTGGATGGTTTAATCACTGGAGTCGTGGAAAATATTTCTCGGAGTAGAAATATTTTCCTCGCAAGGTGAGTTTGGGGAGAATAGGAAAAAATGAAAACACAGGTGGGTTAGAAATTGGGAATTTACAATTATCTCTTTATTGGATGGAAAAGAAAGCTCTGAATTGGAGATCGAACGAAACTCTTACCAGGAAGAACAGCAGTGGTTGAAGCCCAGATAATAAGTAAGTTTGAAATAGGAAAAAGAAAAGGAAAAGGCCGACGGAGTACACAAGGCTGCTGAAAGCGAGACATCTTTAGTACAAAGAGAGACACACACACACACACATATAAAGTATGAGGTATGTGGGTGTATGCAAATGCAAATAGCTGCGAAACTTAGAAAGTAGATTAGGGGGACCAGGTAGGAACAAGGTTTGGCATTAACATTACCGGCCCCCTTGCAGTACACCTGCAATAAAAAAAAAGGAAAAATGCAACTGTGTGTACTCGCACCAGCTTACAATTACTCGCACGGAATATAATTGAAAACTCTATGAAAACGGACGTTATGAATCTAATTACTCTAGTTATGAATTTAATTACTCTAGTAAGGAAAGGAAATGTTGACATAATAGTTGTATAGCTCCGTAGAATAGCCAAAGGATCACTCCCTCATCAGGATCCAGCTGGTACATGGAAAAGGCAAGCTTGTCAGTAGTGGACATCCTTCTATGAATCAAACCGCTCAATGGACCTGTTTAAAAGATAGAGCTTGTGCTTCGCTAGTAAAGTAAAAATCAACAGTGCATTTCTTAACTCTTTTATTCAGTTTGGATTAAATTCATTGATACCGAAGAATAATGAGAACGCTGTAGTGCGCTCAGTGCGAACAGACACCATAGATCACCCAACCAAAAATAGTACTTTGTGCCGTAGGCAAACCATTCTGGGCGTATACACCCTCTGCGATGACCCTGGGATAAAGATCGACACCAATTACAATATCCACCGGGGCCGATTTGAAAAATTTCGAATCCGCAAAGAATAAGTGGGGGAAATGTCTTTTAAATGATTCCGGAAGCGATTCAGCTGGCGTCACCGTTGAAATGCGGGTACTCACACGAAATGTGCCTTCAATGGTTACCGTTTCGTCGAATCTGGAGGTCAGGCGAAGTGGGCATATGGTCTCCTCTTTCAGGCTCAATGTCGTGAGCGCCAACGAATCTACCAATCTCTTGGAGATCCTGCTCACCGGAGACCCCGAGTCGAGAAGGCACCGGGCTGTGGATCGTTCAGACTTGCCTTTTACCTTAACGAGCACCGTAGGAAGCAACACAATGCTGTTCTGTCGAAGAATAGCCGAAAGAGATGTCCTCTGCTTAGAAGACGGTGATGGCGAAAAATCCCTCGGTGGGCACGAATCCTTTGACTTCCGCTCAGGAGTGTTGGGACGCGATTGCTTCCGATCGCTCTTAAGAAGGGCATCCCGTAGTTTCGGATCGACGTGGAGGAGGGTATGATGGCTCTTTTTGCAGTGGTGACACCGGTGACTGCTAGAGCAGGATACCACCAAGTGGTCATGAGCCAGACAGTTGAAGCAGTAACTATGCCTTCGAACTGCTTCCAAACGATCTGCCATTTTCATTTCCAAAAACCTTTGGCAAGATCGTAGGGCATGAGACCGGTGACAGATACGGCAATCGTATTTTTCCTTCTTGTAGGGAACCGCGGATGACTTCCTTTGTGTCTCTTTGGTATACTTGGGCATGATAATCTATGGTGGCAAAACAAACAATAGGGAAGTGATGGGAAAGAATAGAAAATCTGTGTTTAATTCGGAGAGGAAATGACGACAAGCTTGGTAATGGGTCGCGTAATGGTGCCCTTCTGAGTCACCACGTCAGCAACCCGAACTCTGCGATCAGTGCCGAAATACGTCTTGCAAACTCTGCCTAGACGCCAAACATTTGGTGGAAGGTTGTCATCTTGAATAACGACTAGTGTGTTCTCTTCTATATTCTTTTCTGAACTTTGCCATTTAACTCGCTTTTGTAGTTCTCGTAAATATTCGTTCTTCCATCGAACGCAAAAACTCTGATGAATAGCCTTAAGTCTCTGCCATCGGTTCAAAATCGATACAGGACTCTCCTCAATGCGTGGATCGATCGGAGCAAGAATGGGAGTACCAATCAAGAAATGACCTGGAGTTAAGGCAGCGAAATCGTTAGGATCACTGGATATAGGAGACAACGGGCGCGAATTGAGGCATGCTTCAATTCTCGACAGGATTGTCGAGAACTCTTCAAATGTAAATTTGAAGGAACCAGCAAATTTTCGAAAATGGGACTTAAAACTCTTTACTCCCGCTTCCCAGAGTCCTCCCATATGAGGAGCTCCAGGCGGGATGAAATGCCAACTCAAAGACTGGTGCGCATAGTTCGACTCAGTTCCAGCACGAGCAGCATGAATAAATTCTCTCTCTAAGATCCTGGAAGCTCCGACGAAAGTTGTACCGTTATCGGAATATAGATGCAACGGACAACCCCGCCGAGAAACAAAACGATGGAAAGCCGCTAAGAACGTGGGAGTGGACAAATCGGACGTCGCCTCTAAGTGTATCGCCTTTGTGGAGAAGCACACGAAAACGCAGACGTAGCCTTTCGTAATACGACAGGCCCGCCCACTGTAACTCTTTATGTCGAAAGGACCCGCGAAATCCAAACCCGTTCGAGTGAATGGACGAGTGAACTCGGTGCGCTCTGGCGGCAAAGCCGCCATGAGCTGCTGCTGACAACGCCTCTTGTAGAGAATGCAAGGCTTGCACTTATTGATGGTCGTTTTGATTAAATTCTTGACCTTCGGGATCCAGTACTGTGATCTGACCATACGAAGTACAAGCTGATTCCCACCGTGGATAGTAAGTTGGTGGATGAACTTCACGAGCAGCCTGGAATATTGACAACCGTAGGGCATTATTATCGGGTGTCTCTCATTGTACGGAAGGCCGACTGACGATTCCAGCCGGCCACATGAACGAATTAGCCCCTCAGCGTCCAGGAACGGGTTTAAGTTCAGAATAGAACTTGATTTCGAAATTTGCTCTTGTGACGACAAACACTTGTACTCATTTGGAAAACACGCTTTTTGACACACTCGAATCAATCCATCTCTAACCAGTACAAGCTCAGAACTTGTGATCAAAGTGGACTGCTTTGAAAAGCTGGAACGAAATCTTGGATGAGTACGATAGAAGAATCGATACACATAAGCCAGTACACGTAGCGCTCGTGGATAGGAAGAAAAACGTTCAAGAACGTCCTGGTAGTTCTGAAAGTAAGTATGATGAACCTTTATGGCTTTACGCTCCAAATCTATCTCGGGAATAGTGGATTGAACAGAATTAGGCCAACACTCAGGGGAGTCGCGGAGCCACTCAGGTCCCGACCACCACAACTCATTTGCGACGATATCCTGAGGCAGGAGACCTCGGCTAGCGAGGTCGGCAGGATTCGTCTCTGAAGGAACATGACCGAACTTGGAGGGGTCAACCACTTGAACTATACTTGAAATTCGGTTTGCAACAAATGTTGCCCAACAACACGGAGGTTTCGAAAGCCAGGAAAGGACAATAGTGGAGTCTGTCCAACAGAAAAGAGAATACTTGGGAATGTTAAGTGTCGGAAGTAATGTATCTAACATCTCTGCCAATAGAACAGCCCCACAAAGCTCTAACCTCGGAATGGACAATGTCTTAACAGGAGCCACTCTTGTCTTTGAATAGACCAAATGTGTGGAGACCGAAGTAGTTGTAGCTATTCGCACATACAAAGCTGCTGCGTATGCCCTTTCTGAAGCATCACAGAAGCCATGGAATTGAATATCGGCGGAAGGAACATAATGAAGCCACCTCGGAATTCGAACTTCATTTATAGCCGAATAACACGTCTGAAACTCTTTCCACTTTGCAAGTGTGCCAGGGGTAACGACCTCGTCCCAGCCCGTACCCTCTGACCATATCCTCTGCATAAGAATCTTTGCTACCACAATACATGGCGATAGCCAACCAGCAGGATCGAAAAGCTTTGAAATCTGGGAAAGGAGTTCTCTTTTAGTATCTCTGGATGAATCTGGGAATGGCTTGGTAGTGAAATAGAACGAATCGGATCGAGCATTCCAACGAATTCCTAGCATTTTTGCTGTGCTACTGTCGTCGAAGTCCAAAAAATCTTCACACAGCAAATGATCGGAAGGAAGACCTGCTAGAATATCCTTTGAATTTGCTGTCCATTTTCTCAGGAGGAAGCCGGCCGAAGCCAAAGCGGATATCAACTGCTCCTTAGACTGCATTGCCTTCTGCAGCGAATGTGCACCCACTAGGGCATCATCCACGTACATAGAACTGCGAAGTATTTCACTGGCAATAGGATGACTGGATTGAACGTCATCAGCAAGTTGGAAAAGAGTGCGAATAGCTAAGTATGGAGCACAATTCACACCGAAAGTGACAGTCTTCAACTCGAAATCTTGAACGTCGTCACTTGGATCTCTTCGAAATAGAACTCTTTGGAACGGTGTGTGATTGGGATGAACTCTAATCTGCCGGTACATCTTTTGAATGTCGGCATTGAACACATACCGAAAGAATCGCCACTTGAGAATCAACACAGTCAGATCACTCTGCAACACAGGACCTGTATGCAAAGTGTCATTAAGACTCACGCCATTAGAGGAAGGTGAAGAAGCATTGAAAACCACCCTCTCTGGTTTTATAACCGCATGGTGCGGCAGGTAGTAATGAGACGCACTTCCCATAGAACTAGAAGTCTCAACTTGACACATGTGGCTTAAATTCGCGTACTCTTGGATAACGGAATCATACTCATCCTTGAACGCAAGATTGCGAAGGAGGCGGACTTCATTTCTCAAAAATTGGGCCATAGCACTTGTCCGTGAATTACCTAGAGATATACTCTTGGGAAAATCTCTTTTGAACGGAAGATGAACAACGTACCTTCCATCTTCATCCCTCTTAGTAGTTGAAACGAACAATTCCTCACAAAATCTATCAGCTGCTGACACAAAGTTCTTCCTTGGAAGATTCTCCACCTCCCAAAATCTCGAAATCTCTTTGTCCAAAGAGATTTCACAAAAGTTGGAAATAATTCTGGAATATGGAGATGGAGATTGGATCGGAATGGGGCCAGTCAAAATCCATCCAAAGATGGTATTTTGGCCCATCAAGGAACCACAAATATCATGCTTCACGCCGGACCGCATGATGGAAGGAAGGAAGTCACCACCAATCAGAATATCAATACTGGAACTCCTGTGAAATAGTGGATCTGCCAGCTCGAATTGGGGCAGCTGAGAGAAGATGGAGGGGGGTATTGAATGAGATGGAAGGGCACCAGATAAATTAGTAATAACGAAGGCCTTAACCGAAATTTGAGCATCTGCATATCTCGAACATAGAAGCAGAGTACATTCCTTTCGAACGGAAGCAGCCATGGAATCATTCAGACCAGAAATCTGAGCATTGACTTTTCTATATGGGAGCTGCAATCTATTGAAAAGTCTCTCTGAAATGAATGTACCCTGCGACCCAGAATCCAAAAGCACTCGTGCCTGGTACGTAACACCCAAGTGCAACACATCAACCAAAGCAGTCCCCAGCAAAACGCCACGAGAACTGGAAGAGAAATAGGTTTGAACGACTCCCGTACCAGAACTAGTGGACTGTATAGGACTAGAAGCGAAAGGTGAGGAGTTTGCATTCAAACCTGAATTTGTATTTGCCGGAGTCTGCACTCTTGAGTTACTGGCCTCTGGATTGGCGGAACTCTCATGAAGCAAAGTATTATGCTTCCTCTGGCACTGGAAACAAGTGTTCTTGCTTGTACAATTTCGAACGTGATGAGTTTTAGAAAAACAGTTCAAACACAGACCTTGCTTCCTTATCTCGGACTTTCTCTGATTAATGTCCATTGCTATGAACTTAGGACACTTCCTAATCACATGGAACTCTCTTGGACATAAAGGACATTGTGGACCCGAAACTCTCACTTGGAATGAATTAATATTTCTCGAACTCTTAGTATTCGTGCTATTGGATTTTGAATCTTGATCCCTTGCATTGGGATTGGCACGCATTTCAGAAACGGACTCCAGTGTCCGGTATCTATTCGTAAGAAAGGAGTCAAGGTCAGACCACTTAGGAATTGCAGTCTTATCTGCGAGACCCTGCTCCCATAAGGTAAGTGTGGACTCTGGAAGACGATTCGAACAGAGAAATACGAATAGAGGGTCCCAACCTCTGACATCAATGTCACACAACTCTAGGGCCGAGATACAAGAAGTAAGGTCGCGCTGCAACTGTTTAAGTGCACTGGCGGACTCTTTGGAAATGGAAGGAAGATTGAACAAAACCTTTAGCTGCCCGTTAACAAGGATTCGTCTATTCTCATAACGAGCGCATAGATTTTTCCATGCCAAATGGAAACCATCATTCGTCAAAGGGCTCCTCTGAACAATGTCACGAGCCTCGCCTCGCGTTTTTTGCGTCAAGTGAAACAGACGCTCGACAAAACTAAGTCTGGAATTCTTTATGTACACTGCCGTAAACATGTCTCTGAAAGTAGGCCAGGACATGTAATCACCGTGGAAAACCTCTGTATCACATGGCGGGAGATGAAAGGAATAATCAGTCCTTCCCGTAGAAGACGGAGTGTCTTGAAATTCTGGATGACCTTCGGAAACAGGTGGATTTGCGACAAGACGTTGGCTTGGAGAAATCTTAGTTGCCGGCAACTGAAACTCCTCCGCGAGCTGTGACAATGTCGCCAAGCAGTTGCAGTAAGTCACATAAGAACTCTTAAACTTGGCTCGGAAGGTCTCCAGCTCGGATGCATTTACGGAATCGTCTGCACCGCCCTCGTCTTCGTCTTGCTCACTATCACGATCAGCCATGAATGTATCGAAAGTGGACTTAATGTCGCTCCATAATGACTTCAGCTCTGTCATGTGTATATTAATTAAGTGAATCGATGAGAGCGGAAGCGTATTATCACCTATATCAGCATTGAATGCGACAAGGCGATCAGCTAAGCGAATGAACGACTCTAAAGACATATTCGAACTTGAAAGAAAAAAGTAGAATTAGCTCTGAACCAGACGCACTTAACTCTCTTAAATAGGTTAGGGAAAAAACCTATCTAAATGAACAGTAAATCCGAAAAAATGGAACTGGTATCGAAAAAAAACGTTGAAAATGACGTAGGCGTATGCGTAATATTTCCGGAGAACAGAAGAATGAACAGTTGCGCCGGTTGAAATAAGTTCGAAATGCCTCTATAGTATTGAAACTCTTAAAATCAGCAGAGGAAAAAAAATTCTCTT
Organism: Stomoxys calcitrans; assembly: GCF_963082655.1. Taxonomy (NCBI): domain Eukaryota; kingdom Metazoa; phylum Arthropoda; class Insecta; order Diptera; family Muscidae; genus Stomoxys; species Stomoxys calcitrans. The sequence goes on from NC_081552.1 coordinate 39,752,143, forward strand.
GAAAATTATGAAAATTCGAACTTTTTGGATCCAAAAGTCGACCTTGGCTCACTGTAGGGTGCAAATACGATTTTTGCTTTACACGAACACCAAACGAAAACAGTCTCGTGAAGAAAATCAGAAAAAAAATTTACTTTTCGAAAAAATCAAAGTTTTGTACCAAAAGTCGACTATGACCGGCTGTAGGGTGCACTATATATATATCTCTGACCGATCAGGGTATCACACAAATGCATATATATGCCAATGGAACCAAAATATAAGGTATGTCTCAAACGCCCCGAGTCGCGACCACACAAACGGAATGACTGTAGGGTGCACGGCAAACAAAGAGTATATAAGAGCGAATGAACAAATTCAAAGCAACACAGAAGTCTCTTATTCTCTTCGCAGTAGCAATGTCACCCGCAACGAAACTCAATAGAAGCGAATAACAAGAAATGTTTGTATGTACGTTCAGTTGTGTGTATATATGGATGTATGTATATTGGATGTTAGTTATGGAGATCAACGTTGGTTAGTTCTAAAAAAAAAAACAATAACAACAATCACTGTGCTTGTAGGAAAGGCTGTGGAAGTGCGAGAACTATTAACAACGACGAAATAATGCTATGGGCAGCGCGACTGCAGCATATGAAAGAGGGCAAAGATCACTTTCAATGCACCACGATTGAAAAAGAAAAGAAACCAAAGGAACACACTGCCGCGACACCGATTGAAATATAAAATCTTATGTTATTTTTTTTGCAAATTAATGGCAATTCTTATAGAGGCAAAGCACACTGTTACTTAAATTTCTCTATGGAATTTAATGAAATTCACTTCCACCAAATTTTAAGAAAATTAATAACCGAATAGTTGGAAAAAAAAAAATTTTTTCAGTACGGTTTTTGAAAAATTTTATTTCGAAGCACTGTTTAGGAAATGTCGAAATGCCGTCGGCAAAACACAACTGAAGCACAATGAATATTTGGAAAAAAGCACTATTGTTTTCACTTTTTATGGAATAGAACAAAGCACAAACTCACCTTTTTTTCTATGATGACGATGATGATATGTGTGTTGGATGAAATGGTGATGAAGGGATGATTTCCAGTAATAAATCCGGCTCGAAGGACCACAATGAAAATGTTGGGGGTTAGCTCTGGAGGAAAGTGGATGGTTTAATCACTGGAGTCGTGGAAAATATTTCTCGGAGTAGAAATATTTTCCTCGCAAGGTGAGTTTGGGGAGAATAGGAAAAAATGAAAACACAGGTGGGTTAGAAATTGGGAATTTACAATTATCTCTTTATTGGATGGAAAAGAAAGCTCTGAATTGGAGATCGAACGAAACTCTTACCAGGAAGAACAGCAGTGGTTGAAGCCCAGATAATAAGTAAGTTTGAAATAGGAAAAAGAAAAGGAAAAGGCCGACGGAGTACACAAGGCTGCTGAAAGCGAGACATCTTTAGTACAAAGAGAGACACACACACACACACATATAAAGTATGAGGTATGTGGGTGTATGCAAATGCAAATAGCTGCGAAACTTAGAAAGTAGATTAGGGGGACCAGGTAGGAACAAGGTTTGGCATTAACACATGGCAATATGGAACTCAAATGAAAGGTATTTGCGAGTAGAATGCGAATCTGATATCCAAATGTGGGACCACATTTTTGGGGGTCCACCCCTTCCCCAAAACAACCATCAAACAGGACTTATTTACTGACCATGGGAATATGGGGCTTAAATAAAAGGTATTTGAATGAAGAATACGAATCTGATATACAAATATGGGACCCAGTGTTTGGCGGGCGACCTCTAACCAAAAACATCCCCCAAAGGCGACAAATTCACGACCATAGCAATATGGGGCTCAAATGAAAGTTATTTGGGAGTAAAGCACGAATTTGATATCAATATTCGGGAAAAGTGTCTATGGGGCCACCCCACCCCCACAACACCACCCAAATAGTAAGTATTTTCTGACTATTGCAAACTTAAATTCGTAGACCAATAAAGATCATATGGGATTCAGATAAAGGCACTTATATTGTTAAACTGTTAGTCAAGCGATATGCTATTTTCGTAGCATTGTACTTCACTAAAAGCTCTTTAATTGTTGAAAATAAATATTCCAAGGAAACTTTTGTTCCATATAAATTAAAAGAAGGCGCAGCGGAGCGGGCCCGGGTCAGCTTCAATAAAATTTTGTTTCTACTAAGAATTTCAGTAGTATTTCTAAGGCGGCCCTGGCCTTAGCACAATGTAGAATATTGTAAAAATTGCAAATTTTGCCCATGAACATTCCACTAAGAAACAGGGGTATACATCTCACGTATCAATGATTGCAGTCCGATTTAAGTTAAAGCAAAATGATAAGGGGCAGTGCGACACATATCAGAAATTTTTTGTTTTGAATAAATTTTATTTAATTTTTTTCTTTTTTCCTGGCTGCCATACAGACCGATCTCTCGATTTAAGGTTTTTGGGCCATCATAGGCACATTTGTTGTCAGATTTCGCCGAAATTTGGGACAGTGTGTTGTGTTAGGCTCTTCAACATTTTTCTGCAACTTGGCCCACATCGGTCCAGATTTAGACATAGCTGCCATATAGACCGATCTCTCGATTTTAAGTCTTGGCCTCATAAGAGGCGCATTTATAATCCGATTTCACAGAAATTTGACACAGTGACTTATGTTGGACTTTTCGACATGCTTATCGCAGCATATGGTTCAGATCGGTTTATTTTTAGGTATAGCTACTAAAAAGAGCAATATTTTGTTATACAAAATGGAACAATGTCTTGTACTTATAGGTGTTTGGTCCAAATCGAAACATATTTCGATATAGCTGCTATGGGGCATTAGGTATGTATTTTCCAAAGTTCGGCACGGCCAAACTTAACGCCTTTTTACTTGTTAGTTTTTAGAGAGCACGCGGATTGGGAATAGCCCATCATTCACCGGAATTAATAATGTCTTGTATTGGGTTGCCCAAAAAGTAATTACGGATTTTTTTTAAAAAAAAGTAAATGCATTTTTAATAAAACTTAGAATGAACTTTAATCAAATATACTTTTTTTTACAAGCTAAAAGTAACAGCTGATAACCGACAAAAGAAAGAATGCAATTACAGAGTCACAAGCTGTGAAAAAATTTGTCAACGCCGACTATATGAAAAATCCGCAATTACTTTTTGGGCAACCCAATATATTGCCAGTTGACAAGATCCGATGACAGCCGGTTGAACGCACCGGATTTAATCAGGAAAATCAAGAAATCAAGTCGGGAGATCTGTTTATTCGGTAGCTATATCCAAATTTGAATCGATTTGGTCCATTTACAAAACCCAATGACCTTCATTAATATTAAGTATCTATGTAATATTTCAAGCGGCTCGCTTTATGCGTTTGACCGCGTGATTTCTATAGACGGACTGATGGACATTGCTAGATCAATTCAGAATATTAGGACAATCAAGAATATGTATACTTTATGGGGTTTTAGATCAATATTTCGAGATGTTTCAAACGGAATGACTAGATTAGTATACCCACATCGTATGGTGGTGGGTTTACCAAAGTGCACAGGCCAGCTAGTATAAAATATATATTAAAATAGTCCACAGGCGCTTATTCAACAAAAAAAAAATCTGATCAGATAAAACCATTAAAAGTAGTTAATAACAAAAATTATTTTTCAACAAACCCCATATATTGTTGCTTTACGGCCCTTATCACATGGCATTTCTATAAATTTTTTATAACAATCCATCACATGAAAATATCATTGATTATACCTGTGGCCGAACGCAGACGCCAGTCTCCATTAAAAATTCATCAAGTAAATTCAAATACACACCAAAATTGATCACAGCAAGTATATTTTATAAACCATAAAACCATCAATGCGATATGTGATATAAAGCAGGCAACTTGTTAATTTTGAAACACATCATTGTGGCAACATATCACAACAGTCAACCATACCAGAAAGACCCCCAACATGCAATTTTAATATAGAGCATAACATAAAAGAATTGTTGCCTTTCTTATGGGCTTGTTTGCCTCATTTTGTGGAAGTGGGGGGTTGGGTCAAATACTCAATACAAACAAAATACTTAATGTGGCCACATAAATTCGTGATAAGTAAAATATCACAACCCAAATTCAAAAAGACAAACGAGACAAAAATTAAACGAAGTAAAAAAATTACTGGAAAAAGAATCATTAAAATACTCTAAAAAAAACACGCGGGGCGCAAGACCCCCCAAGCCAAGCGACGTTGGGTTTCGTGGCCCCCTTCCATCTCAATCACAAAAAGACGGCAGCAGAACAAGAAAATAGGCGACATTAGCAATAAAATGGGAAATTATGATATGTCCAAAAGGAACGGCATTGACTGCCTGTTAAACCTGGCTCATTCGTCTTTCACTCTCCTTTTGAAAATGAAATGTCAGCAACAGCGATCGTGAAAGAAATTTAAACCCAATTAAATGTAAATTCACGTATTCATCTTAAAGAGTGGGGGACCTCATTTGGATTTATGGAAAATTAACGAAAGCATTTAATTAACATTCAATCATTCCAAGGTGCCGATGTATGGGAATACGAGTAAGTGGATGAGTGAGTGAGTGCATGGATGCGTTGATATATGGTTGGAAAAGCTGTATAGGAGATTGCAACTTGATTGTCATTGCATGTGAAAAACACGCTACACTAGAGAAAGAGGGGGGCACAAGCAGATGGTAACATAATTTCAAGAATTTTACCAAATTTCAACAAATTCGGTTAATAAATATGCCAGTTGTGGGAGAAAGATCTTCGAACGGGACATCGGACTTTTGTTGGGCTAAATATAGAAAATGGACCGATCTAAACCATACTCGATACGGAGGCCAAAGAGAAAAGCACAGTTCACTGTGTCCAATTTCAGTAAATGGGGCAATAAATGTGGTTATGGGCCAAAGGCCTTTAATCTAATGATCGGTCTATATGACGGTTATATTAAGAAATAGTACGATCTAGACCGTAGTTAGCTCGAATGTTGGGGGTCTTTGCGCAACTTAATGGGCCAAATTTCAGCGAATCGGGTAATGGATGTGAATTTTGTGAGCTATGGACCTAAAATCGGGAGATTGGTCTATATGGGGGCTATATTTAAATATAAACCGACATGGACTATATTCGGTACGGATATAGCAGATTTTAATAAAGCTGAAAGAAATCAACTAATAAACGGGACTTCTAAGGGCATAAAACCTCAAATGGAGAGATCGGTATATACGGCAGCTATATCCAAATAAAGTCTGATCTAGAATACACTCTTAACGAATATCGAGGGGACTCGCTCGCTGTGCCTAAATTTTCACTAAAATCGGGTTATAAATGCGATTTATATGTGATCCAATCCTTAGACCAGTTCCGGGTGGAGCGGGGAGAGGATATAAGGGAGAAAGTGGCACAAGGCACGTCACAGGGGGAATTTTATCGCCACTCCTATGGGTGACCACCATATATAAGCTATTACGGATGCTGAAGGAGGAGGGATATGAACTCGTCTAAAGGATGAGGATCCGAATCAGCTATGCAGAAGGGACGCAAGGGTCTTGCAGATGGCATATGACTGGGCTAGACCCAGGGGTATCAATGTATTGGGTTGCCCAAAAAGTAATTGCGGATTTTTCATATAGTCGGCGTTGAAAAATTTTTTCACAGCTTGTGACTCTGTAATTGCATTCTTTCTTCTGTCAGTTATCAGCTGTTACTTTTAGCTTGCTTTAGAAAAAAAGTGTAAAAAAGTATATTTGATTAAAGTTCATTCTAAGTTTTATTTAAAACGCATTTACTTTCTTTTAAAAAATCCGCAATTACTTTTTGGGCAACCCAATAAATTCAATGAATACTGAAATCACGAGGAAGACAAAGATGGGCCAATTAAACTCATCACGTTTCCTCAATAGAACAATTTTGATATCTGATAAGGTCAAATACTTAGGTGTGATCTTGCACAGGAAACTAAATTGGAAGTGTCACATTCTGGAGCGTACTGAGAAGGATCACAGATGTAGAGCACTATGTGGTTGGCAATTAGGCTCAAGATAGGGCCTGAATACTAGGATACTCCACTGATTGTACAGAAGCGTGACTAGACCAATACTTACTTACGCCTCAGAAGTTTGGTGAACGACGTTGGATGGAGAAGTGCAACTTAAGAATAATACAATAGGTTCAGGGAACCTTGGCATAGGCCGAGCAATGAGGTGCACGCCCAACAAAAATCACGTAAAATTCTGAAAAAAAAACATTAAATCTTTATTTGAATCGATAGTATGTATGGTCCATATAATTTAATAAGATTATTTCATATAAATGCTGACCGTGACTGCGCCTCAAATGGCCCATCCCCTTAGTCCAATTTTGGCCTACTCTTTCCAACATTTCGACAGGTATCTCAAGAATAAATGCTTCAGTGTTGTCTCTTCCAATGCGTCAATTGTAGCGGACTTGTCTGTATAGACATGAGTTTTAACAAAGCCGCACGAAAAAAAGTCAAAAGGCATAAAATCGCACGATCTAGGCGGCCTATAGAGCAGTCTCGAACATGAAATAAAATGATGACCGAACTCGCCTCTCAATAAGTTCATTGTTACGCGTGCTGTGTGGCATATTTAGATCGTCTTGTTAAAACCATATGTCATGCAAGTCAAGCTCTTGCATTTTCAGACAAAAACAAGTAAAAAGACGCTAAGTTCGGCCGGGCCGAACTTTGGATACCCACCACCTCGGGTATATATGTAAACCACCTTTCATCAAAATGCGGTGGAAATTGCATACCTTTTGTCCCATAGCAGATATCTTGAAATATGTTCCGATTTGGACCAAATACTAATAAGTGCAAGTCAATGTTCAATTGTGTTTAACAAAATATTGGTCTTTTTAGTAGCTATGTCTAAATATAAACCGATCCGAACTATATACGACACGGAAGCCTAACATACGCCACTGCGTCAAATTTCAGTGAAATCGGGTTATAAATGCGATATCGGTCAACATGGCAGCTATATCCAAATCTGGACCGATTTGGGCGAAGTTGCAGAAAAATGTCAAAAAGCCCAACGCAATGCACTGTCCCAAATTTCGTTGACATCGGACAATAAATGCGCCTTTATGGCAGCTATATCCAAATCTGGACCGATCCGTGCCAAATTAACGAAGGGCCTAACACAACTCACTGTCCCAAATTTCAGCAAAATCGGATAATGAATGTGGCTTTTATGGGCCTTACACCATAAATCGGAGGATCAATCTATATGGCAGCTATATCCAAATTTGGACCGATCTGAGCCAAATTGGCGAAGGATGTCTATGGTCCTAACATAATTCACTGTCCCGAATTTCAGCAAAATCGGATAATAAATGTGGCTTTTGTAGGCCAAAGACCCTAAATCAGAGCATCGGTCTATATGGCAGCTATATCCAAATCTGAACCGATCATAGCAAAATTGACGAAAGGTGTCGAAGGGCCTAACACAACTCACTGTCCCAAATTTCAGCAAAATCGGATAATAAATGTGACTTTAATGGGCCTAAGACCCTAAATCGGCGGATCGGTCTATTTGGGGGCTATATCAAGATATATTCCGATATAGCCCATCTTCGAACTTAACCTGCTTATGGACAAAAAAAGAATCTGTGGAAAGTTTTAGCTCAATATCTCTATTTTTAAAGACTGTAGCGTGATTTCAACAGACAGACGGACGGACATGGCTAGATCGTCTAAGATTTTTACGCTGATCAAGAATATATATACTTTATAGGGTCGGAAATGGATATTTCAAAGTGTTGCAAACGGAATGACAAAATGAATATACCCCCATCCTTCGGTGGTGGGTATAAAAATCTCAGGCACAAAATGATTTTTAAAATTTTATTCCTACCACCATAGGATGGGATTATACTTATCTAGTCATATGGGTTGTAACACCGCGATATATTCATCTAGGACTCCAAAAAGTATTTATATTCTTGATCGTCTCGACATTCTGGGTCGAACTAGCCATGTCCGTCCGGCCGTCTGTAGAAACCACGATAGTGGTCGAGCGTTTAAAACTAGCCGATTCGAATATTAGCGTGCTTTCAACATAAAGACGGTTAAAATCGACTCAGAATATAAAGACGATTGAGAATATGTATACTGTGTTGGGTCTCAGATCACTACTTCGATGCGTTATAAACGGAATGACGAAATTAGTATACCCCGTCCTATAGAGGTGGGTTTAAAAATCTATGACAGGAGTCCCGCGTTAGACAAGACGTCGTCGCGCCACTACTGTACCATCTCACACAATCTGCGATTGCCTGAATTTCAGCCTGCAGGACCGTGTTGTGGTCTGGCAGCAAAAAGAGGCTTAGACCGATCTAGCTTTGATTCATTCGTGCGATTTGGAGTTCCAGATGGCAACGTCAGAGCTCAATCAATATACGACTGTGCCACTGGCAAGTGTATCGCACTCGAGCTCAAACTCACTCCATCCAGGTTTCCTGTCGTCATGTCGATTGTCCCACTATGGAATGATCTGCTCCAATCTTCTATTCGTTGCCTCCAAATGCCTAATGTCTCATAGCCGCAGTGGGTGCCTCTTCTACAATAGGACATCCAAAACTGTATCAGCGCCCTTGTATGCGTCCTAATCGCTCCGCCTACTAAATTCTAAATTTCCCATGAGCATTCCATTAAGGAACAGGGTATACTTCTCTCCTGTCACTGAGTGCAGTCTGGTTCAAGTTTAAGCTCAATGTTAAGGGGCCTCCTATTTTATACCAAAACCGAAAGCGGGATTTGAACCCAGTCATTCGGCATCACGCTAACGTCTGCGCCGAGGTGGCCTCCAATAACATAAATCCGACTTTCAATATTTCTGTGAAAAACTTGAAAGAAGGCCTCAGCAAAAAAAAAAACCCCAAGCGGGCATATTCACCAATCGTTACAATATGGGATTTAAATGTAAGGTATTTGAAAGTAGAAAAGGAATTAGATATGGGGCAAGTCTGAGGGAACAGACCAATTCCCCAACGTACCTTTTTAACACTGGAGGCCATATGGGACTCCAATGAAAGATACTTGGGAGCAAAGTTCGAATATGATGTGAAACATAGTGGTCAAGTGTAAAGCTCCCCTTCGTTTAAGGTCTGGCCTAAAAACTCCAAGCCCATTTGGGCTTGAAATTCTCTCACAGTGTTTTTAATCAACATACGTCAATAGGGTGATTATGTTTCCAACATCCTTTCTTTTTCCCTAGCATTTCAGCGCCTATTTCAACAACTGATTGAACTCCAACTGGCTCTTCATCATTCTCCTAAACGTTGATCTTAAGGCTTTAGCCAAAATGAATTATGAGTTACAGACGACAACAAACATTTAAATGTTAACGCAGATCACTGTGAAAACAGCCAGAAGAAACATCGCTTGAAGTCTTTCAACCCAGATGAAGCTCTAAGTCAAAGAAGAATTATGAACAATGTTTCGTTGCGTTTCGTTTCGTTTCTTTACTGTTGGATGCATAACATTTTATTGGTCTATAATAAAATCAATATGATCATCATTTAAATGAGCAGAAACATAATCAAATCATACCACAGAGAGAAAACAACAGTGAACATCAATGTCAACCATTTGTGGCATGTTCAACATGACCACCAACAAGCAATCAGGCGACATCACCTGCGACAACATGCGACAGTAACCTGACGATGTCAACATTATCATTGAGAAACATGAGGTGGCCTCTTTCCATATGCGGAGGCCAAAATATCAAAATAAAGTCTCTCCCCCCTCCCCAAACTCCCCATCGAAGAAGACAGATCGTTAAAGCATCATCGTTTTCCTCATTGGGTTTCCTATGTGGACGTTGAGACAGCGTTCTTTGATTGGCATCGTTTTGGGCTCATTAAGAGAAGAATTGTGGTCATTATTGTGGCATTTGGGCTATAAGCAAATCGAAATCGAAACAATTAAAAATCTTAAATTTCATAAGCCAAACCCCTTGGAAGTTAAAATGCTTAAGAAATTAAAAATCCCAAACAAATATCCAAAATTTTACGAACCACACGTTGACATGAAAATGCCAAAGCAGGAACTGATTTCGAATATTTCATCAAATTATAGGAAATTGTTTTAAATTTCATTCAAACATGGTTGCCCTCTCCTTAGACGAATGGCCATCCGTAAAGTTTTTCACAATCGAATGTATTTCAATAATTTTCTAAATGATGTCAATAACATTGGCATTACGATTATCAGCATTTCTTAAACATATAAGATTACTGGCGTCTTGGCTAAATGCTATTTTTATAGTTTTTAAGAAAAATTGACTGAAGTAAAAGCCAAAAAAGTTTGTCTGCGTTGTAATATTCCTTCTCCATTTAAATTCTGATCATTGATTGTCGTTTTAAGATGATCTCTCTTTTTGTGTGGCCCATCATTAGATGACAAATTATTTTGATTCGATAATCATTCGAAGAAGAGGAAGTGAAATAGATCGTTTTTTTTTTTAATCGTTGCATTTACGAGATTGATATGAATTGTTAGGTGTGTGTTCCAATATCATGTTTGACTTGAAGTTTATGAGGGTAATTAACTAATGTGATGTTTTAAAGAAAGAATTATATGCTGTATCAAATTTTCATCAACCCACGAGGCTGGAAACGGTTACAGTTTCCTACAATGAAAGCGGAAGTAAAAACTGTGAGCTTTCTGAAGAACACGAGTCTTAAATCAAGAAAAAGCAAAAACAAGTAAAAAGGCATTAAGTTCGGCCGGGCCGGTGGATACTTTAGGTGGTGGACACCCACCACCTCGGGTATATATGTAAACCCCCTTTCGTCACAATCCGGTGAAAAATGGCTTACTATGCACCCAAATTCGGCACTGACATTGAGTGGTCTAATAAATATAAGTCACTGTTGAATTTTGTATTTCAAATTTCAACAAATCGGGTAAGAAATAAAACTTTTATTAGCTTCAGACCCTTTATCGATATTTAGATATAGCCGCCATATAGACCGATCTAATCCATATTTAGGTCAGATGTCGGAAGGCCTAAAGTAACCCACTGTTGCAAATTGCAACGAAATCGGGATATAAATAAATCTGTATGGTTGTCAGACCCTTTATAGGTAGATTGGTATATATGGTAGGTATATCTATATATAGTCCGATCTGAACCATATATGGTCAGTTGTCGGGAGGCCTAAAACTACTCACTGTTTAAAATTTCAGCAAAATCGGATGAAAAATAAAGTTTTTATTGGCATTAGACCCTTTTATGGGGCCAAGACTTTAAATCGAGATATCGGTGGCAGCTATATCCAAATCTTGACCGATTTGAGCCAATATGCAGAAAAATGTTGAAGAGCCTAATACAACTCACTGTCCCAAATTTCGGCGAAATCGGATAATAATTGCGCTTTTTATGGACCGATCTCTGAATCGGTCTATATGGCAGCTATATCCAAATATGGACCGATCTGGGCCAAATTGAAAAAAAAAAGATCCCAGATCGGTTTATATGGCAGCTATATGAGGTTATGAACCGATTTGAACCATATTTGGCACAGTTGTTGGATATCATAACAAAATACTACGTGCCAAAATTCATTCAAATTGGATAAGAATTGCGCCCTCTAGAGGCTCAAGAAGTCAAGACCCAAGATCGGTTTATATGACAGCTATATCAGGTTATGGACCGATTTGAACCATACTTAGCACAGTTGTTGGATGTCATAACAAAACATGTCGTGCAAAATTTCATTCCAATCGGATAAAAATTGCGCACTCTAGAGGCTCAAGAAGTCAAGACCCAAGATCGGTTTATATGGCAGCTATATCAGGTTATGGACCGATTTGAACCATACTTAGCACAGTTGTTGGATGTCATAACAAAACACGTCGTGCAAAATTTCATCCCAATCGGATAAGAATTGCGCACTCTAGGGGCTCACGAAGACAAGACCCAAGATCGGTTTATATGGCAGCTGTATCAGGTTATGGACCGATTTGAACCATACTTGGCACAGTTGTTGGATGTCACAACAATACACGTGGTGCAAAATTTCATTCCAATCGGATAAGAATTGCGCACTCTAGAGGCTCAAGAAGTCAAGACCCAAGATCGGTTTATATGGCAGCTATATCAGGTTATAAACCGATTTGAACCATACTTAGCACAGTTGTTGGATGTCATAACAAAACACGTCGCGCAAAATTTCATCCCAATCGGATAAGAATTGCGCACTCTAGAGGCTCAAGAAGTCAAGACCCAAGATCGGTTTATATGGCAGCTATATCAAAACATGGACCGATATGGCCCATTTACAATACCAACCGACCTACACTAATAAGAAGTATTTGTGCAAAATTTCAAGCGGCTAGCTTTACTCCTTCGGAAGTTAGCGTGCTTTCGACAGACAGACGAACGGACGGACGGACGGACAGACGGACGGACATGGCTAGATCGACATAAAATGTCACGACGATCAAGAATATATATACTTTATGGGGTCTCAGACGAATATTTCGAGTAGTTACAAACAGAATGACGAAATTAGTATACCCCTCATCTTATGGTGGAGGGTATAAAAAATTTGTCGAAGGGTATAACACAACTCACTTTTTCAAATTCGGATAATGACTGTGGCTTTCAAGGACCTGAATCGGCGGATCGGTCTATATGAAAGTTATATCTAAATCTGGACCGATCTGGGTCAAATTGACGAAAGATGTCGAGGGGCATAACTCATCTCACTGTCCCAAATTTCAGCAAAATCAGATGATAAATGTGGCTTTAATGGGCCTAAGGCCCTTAATCGGCCGATCGGCCGTTACATTTTATTCCAAATTTCTGATGAATTTGGGGTACCGATCTCTTCTCCAAAACACCCCCAAAGGGTAAACATTTTCGACCAATATGTGGCTCAAATAAAAGGTATTTCAGATTAGAATACGAATTTGATAACCAATTTTGGGGCCATGTGTTTCGGGGACGTATTATCCTACAAACTCCTTTTTATACCCACCACCGAAGGATGGGGGTATATTTATTTTGTCATTCCGTTTGCAACACATCGAAATATCCGTTTCCGACCCTATAAAGTATATATATTCCTGATCAGCGTAAAAATCTAAGACGATCTAGACATGTCCGTCTGTCTGTTGAAATCAAGCTACAGTCTTTAAAAATGAAGATATTGAGCTGAAACTTTGCACAGAGTCTTTTCTTTGTCCATAAGCAGGTTAAGTTCGAAGATGGGCTATATCGGACTATATCTTGATATAGCCCCCATATAGACCGATCAGCCGATTTAGGGTCTTAGGCGAATAAAAGCAACATTTATTATCTGATTTTGCTGTAATTTAGGTGAGTGAGTTGTGTTAGGCCATTCGACATCCTCCGTCAATTTCGCCCAGATCGGTGAAGATTTGGATATAGCTGCCGTATAGACCGATCCTCCGATTTAAGGTCTTAGGCCCATAAAAGCCACATTTATTATCCGATTTTGCTGAAATTTGGGACAGTGAGTTGCGTTAGGCCGTTCGACATCCTCCGTCAATTTCGCCCAGATCGGTGAAGATTTGGATATAGCTGCCGTATAGACCGATCCTCCGATTTAAGGTCTTAGGCCCATTAAAGCCACATTTATTATCCGATTTTGCTGAAATTTGGGACAGTAAGCTGTGTTAGGCCCTTCGACATCTGCCGTCAATATGGCTCAGATCGTTTCAGATTTGGATATAGCTGCCATATAGACCGATCCTCCGATTTATGGTTTTAGGCCCATAAAAGCCACATTTAGTATCCGACTTAGCTGAAATTCGGGACAGTGAGTTGTGTTAGGCCGTTCGACATCCTCCGTAAATTTGGCCCAGATCGGTTCAGATTTGGATATAGCTGCCATATAGACCGATCTCTCGATTAAAGGTTTTGGGTCCATAAAAGGCGCATTTATTGTCCAATGTGGCCGAAATTGGGGACAGTGGGTTAAATTAAACACCTCTACATACTTCTGCAATATGACACAGATCGGTTCAGATTTGGATATAGCTACCATAGAGCCCGATCTCTCGATCTAAGGTTTTGGGGTCACAAAAGGCGCGTTTATTGTCCGATGACGCCGAAATTTGGGACGGTGTGTTGTATTAGGCCCTTCGACAATCTTTTCAAATTTGACCCAGATCCGTCCAGATCCGCCATATAGACCGATATCTCGATTTATAGTCTTGATCCCATAAAACTCGCATTTATAATACGATTTCACTGAAATTTTACACAGTGACTTATGCTAAGCATTTCGACATCCGTGTAGTACATGATTCAAATCGGTTTATTTTTAGATATAGCTACTTAAAAGACCAATATTTTGATAAATATTTTTTAAAAGAAAGTAAATGCATTTTTAATAAAACTTAGAATGAACTTTAATCAAATACATACAATAATTGCCATCTTGTTCGATAACCTTTTTGGCATCTTCCTGGCAAATTTAGTATTCCACGCTCATAGAACTTCTGGCCTCTATCTGCAAAAAACTGAACCAAGTGCGATTTTATAGCCTCATCATTGCCGAAAGTTTTACCATTTAAGGAGTTCTGCAAAGATCGAAATAATTGGTAGTCTGATGGTGCAAGGTCAGGGCTATATGGTGGATGCATCAAAAGTTCCCAGCCAAGCTCACTCAGTTTTTGGCGAGTGACCAAAGATGTGTGCGGTCTAGCGTTGTCCTGGTGGAATATGACACCTTTACGATTGACCAATTCTGGTCGCTTCTCCTTGATGGCTGTATTCAATTTGTCCAATTGTTGACAGTAAACATCCGAATTAATCGTTTGGTTCCTTGGAAGCAGCTCAAAATATACCACACTCTTCCAATCCCACCAAACAGACAGCATAACCTTCTTTTGGTGGATATCAGCCTTTGAAGTGGTTTGAGCTGGTTCACCATGCTTGGACCATGATCGTTATGGAGTTTTTAGTAGTATCCTGAATTTTCTTTATTTTTGCTAAATCATGATAGGGTTTATTTATTATTTTATTTTAAACCGATCTCCCAAAATGACTTTCTGAGGAAAATATCCATGGTCTGCTCGTCCCTTGCACGAATATAGCATTGTGAATATGAGGTTTTTGTTAATTCTAAAGCTGCGCAAACTTGCGTAGCACAGTGGGCCAAATGGCAAAAAAATTGGAAATAAGTCTACAACTTTTTATCTGTTGATTTTAGCCATACAAAATGTTCTAGACATTTGTAGAGGAAGACATAGGCTTTCAGAAAAGTGCTGTTGTTGGTCCATATCTTTAATACAGGGTGAGCTACAGGGTGTCAAAGTTGACCACTTTTGACTTCTCCAAGCTTCTGGGGGCCATAACTTTTGATCTACTCAACCGATTTACATGATTTAGGACTCTAGAGAAAGAGCTTGACAAGATCTAAAAAACTTATGCATAAAGTACCATGCCATCGTGTACTGTTAAGGAGTTATGAATTGTTTAATTTTAAAATATGAAAATTTGGCCTTGGTTTTTTTCAGTGTTTTTTTAATAACTCCGTCAATTTTAAAGCTATAAACTTCATACTTCACACAAATTATGCCAGCATATGTGTGCATAAAATACAAAAGGAATCACGTGAATATCTTTGGCGGTTTAAAAATGGCATCGTTTTCAATATGAAAAATATTTTTTTTGTCAAAAAATTGCAAAATTTTTCAAAAAAGATACTCCCATTTCCTTTAAGTTTTCGCAAACTTTGGCCGTCAAAGCATTATCATTTCTTTCCATTTTCACAAAGTCGAGGTATTAAGAAAAGTTTTAAGTGCTAATTTGGCTAATTTCGATATCAAACAACACCGTTATCTTAAGACCAAAATGGCCAATTTTTTTACTAAACTTCAAAAGTTTCTCACTGGAAAAAAAGTTCCACGGGGATTTTTTCGCTTTTTTTGAACTTAAATGAAAGCTTAAAATGTTCCCAACATTTTAAGGTATGTCTCGCCATATCCTAGCCATAAATGAGATCGTAGCGATCAAAATACTGAAAAAAGTCAATTTTCAAGTAGTGCTATATTCATTGCTAAAAAACAAGTATTACGTCACATTTTATTGCAAAGATGTTAAATAAACTTTTATTTGGTAACACTTCTTCTACAAAACACAAAAAGAATCATGGAAATATCTCTATTCTATTCCATTTTATGGAACCGGCAATAAAAAAGTCAATTTTTCAAAAAAGTCGAATTTCCCAAATTTTGTTTTTGTTGTCCTAATTGCACATGACACACTATAGCCATATTTACGCAACATACCTTATCGTAAAGGAAATTTTCATACCTTTCCAACGATGTATAAAACATTTCTCAACTCGGATTCTATCTACTCTAAAATTCATTTACACTTCATTAAACTCTATATAAAAATGTCTATTTGTGAAATGGAACCTTATATGGGGCCTACACTAAAACATTGATAGATTTGCCCAGGGTTTACAATACAAATGTGTTAGAATAAAAAAAGGTCTCCTGCCAAAGTTTAAAAAAATTGGAATAAAAATATGTGTTTTAGAGCGAAAACACTTCGCATCGGCGTGCGTTTATATGTATATTAGCTACTCCCAAAATAAAAAAGCATTTTAGTTTTGTATTATTTGATTTTATTCTCTACCAAATAATCTAAGGTATCAAAATTTAAAAGCTCTTTAATTTGAATGGCATCGGGATCGTCCTTATCTATATCGTCACATATTTTTGGTAGCCATTTAGTTCTGATGCTGTATAGTATCGGATCAGACGATAACAATAAATATTGAAGTAAATCATAATTTTGGTTAAATTTGGTGCTCTTTCGGGTATTGAAAAGCCGGAACTGTTTAACATCTCTATTACGGGATTCCTGAGCTTCTTCTGTAAGTTCTCCTAACGGAAGTATGTTGTATTCCACAATTTCCTTGCCATGATGTAAGACTTTATGTACTGTCGGTGTTAAAGCTTTCCACGAATATAAATCAGATAAAATGTTTTTTGTGTCATTACTATAAGCTTCAAATTTGGTTGAATTTATCATCTTTTTGCTATTGATTACAGCCAAAATCACTTTGAATCGTCTTAGCAAGTGTTCATCAAGACCGGTTATTTTAGATGTCGATACGGGGTCCTCAAAAAACCGCCTTGCCGAGTTGCCATCATTTGTGCTTCCGTATCCGTAAAGAGGTTTATCTATTATAAGTCCCTTTTGTTTAAACTCCAACTGGATTCGATTCTTCTCTTCCTGCCTCATTTTGTGAAGATCTTGGTTGTTTCTAGCAGAGACATCGCGGTTTCCAGGGCTAGTCCGATATTTAAGATCATACGATAAATGCAAACAATACTCCATGAATCGAATTCTACAGTGCAGGGGCGAAATACCGAAATTGAGCGCATTTTCGTTTACTAAATTTTCATCAGACTTGTCCTCGAATTGCCCATTCTTCTTGCCACAAATATTGCATCTCCAATTGGACATAACGCCAGTTAATGCGTTTGCCACCTTTCCATCGATCATAGTGAGTTGTAGTTGAAACGAAACTTTTATATTTCTTCCCAATTGGTTTATAACAATCATGGGTAATGCAGCAATTTCTTCCTTTATTTCGTTCACCAAAGATCGTGTTGTGTTCCGGTCTTCCTTTGTATACTCAAACCGAATTGGGCGACATAAATATTTTGACCCAGGTGTTCTATTTATCCATATATCTTGAAATGCATTTTCTTTCGATGATGAAGATTGGTCCTTGTACAATCTCATTCTCAATGGTACTAATGATGCCATGAAAATTGATGCGAAGTTGGTATCTATTTCTGTTTGTTGCTTATATTCGGAAAATCCAGATGATCCATCACAACCCCATTTGCTGATCAAAACCACTTCGGAATTATTACATGTGTTCAACTGTTCTTCAGTAAAATTAGAAATAATTCTAACAGCTGTATTTTCAACAAGATCAGCAAGTTTCACTCTTGCTTTTAATTCGTCCACGTATATATTTGATGGCACCATTTTCGTCCTGGTGTTGTACAATTTATGTTTTGAGGGTAAACAACCCCATCCTTTTTCACGAAGAGCCTTCCTCATTGTTGAGTATTTGTTTCTTGAGAGGCCTAGGTTCAAAATCAGGGCCAGTGCATCTTCCTCCGTGAATTCTGTAGTCGATTTTGGAGTTGGAATACTTTCTACCATTCTCTTTACCCTTTTCGGAGATGCTAATGGTAAAACATCGACAATTCGTCCAACATTTTTTGGTTGTGTTTTTAACAATGCTGTTTTGAACGTATCTTTTATTAAATTTGGCGGATGTGCCGCCAATAGTTCCTCTTGTTTTTTCTTTTTGGTTTTCTCCGTAACTTCGTCGTATGCTTTGCTAGGCCGGCCGGGAATCAGCGGTTTAATTTCAATAAGTAGATCCGATTTCAGCCACTTCTCATACATTTTGAAAAACTTGATTTTTGCGAATGAACATTCTGGCAACCTTCTCTCAAATGATTTGTAGAATTTTTCAAGTTTGTCTAAAGCGTCTTTATTTAGCCTTATTCCATATATGTGGTCCAAAGTGTAAACAAGTTCCTTAAATGACTCCGTGTATGATTTGGAATCATTTTTGATGTCCCATACAATTTTCGAAAGAGTGGAATACTTCAGTATGACTTCCATAACTTATAAATGTCCTTTACGCCTCTACAAAATATAATGAAGAAAATTTGGATTTTGTTCAAATATTTATGCAATATATTCACAATTAATGACCCATTTCAGGTATCAGACGCAATCGTAAAAAGGGGTCCAAAGTGCCTCTTTTTACTTACTCTTCTATAATTATTTACCTGGACTCGAATTTGGTTAAAAAAAATGACAATGAATTTTTTATGGGTAGGTTTTTTCACATTCATTGATACGGTGGATTTCCTGGGAATTCGACATAGCGAAACAGGTAACATTTGTCTGCATCAAATCTTAACACAAATATATATATATATATGCAGGTATATTTCTAGGTTACTTTTTATTCAAAAATCATCAGCTTACATTAAAAATAGATGTAGGTACTATACAAACGCACGCCGATGCGAAGTGTTTTCGCTCTAAAACACATATTTTTATTCCAATTTTTTTAAACTTTGGCAGGAGACCTTTTTTTATTCTAACACATTTGTATTGTAAACCCTGGGCAAATCTATCAATGTTTTAGTGTAGGCCCCATATAAGGTTCCATTTCACAAATAGACATTTTTATATAGAGTTTAATGAAGTGTAAATGAATTTTAGAGTAGATAGAATCCGAGTTGAGAAATGTTTTATACATCGTTGGAAAGGTATGAAAATTTCCTTTACGATAAGGTATGTTGCGTAAATATGGCTATAGTGTGTCATGTGCAATTAGGACAACAAAAACAAAATTTGGGAAATTCGACTTTTTTGAAAAATTGACTTTTTTATTGCCGGTTCCATAAAATGGAATAGAATAGAGATATTTCCATGATTCTTTTTGTGTTTTGTAGAAGAAGTGTTACCAAATAAAAGTTTATTTAACATCTTTGCAATAAAATGTGACGTAATACTTGTTTTTTAGCAATGAATATAGCACTACTTGAAAATTGACTTTTTTCAGTATTTTGATCGCTACGATCTCATTTATGGCTAGGATATGGCGAGACATACCTTAAAATGTTGGGAACATTTTAAGCTTTCATTTAAGTTCAAAAAAAGCGAAAAAATCCCCGTGGAACTTTTTTTCCAGTGAGAAACTTTTGAAGTTTAGTAAAAAAATTGGCCATTTTGGTCTTAAGATAACGGTGTTGTTTGATATCGAAATTAGCCAAATTAGCACTTAAAACTTTTCTTAATACCTCGACTTTGTGAAAATGGAAAGAAATGATAATGCTTTGACGGCCAAAGTTTGCGAAAACTTAAAGGAAATGGGAGTATCTTTTTTGAAAAATTTTGCAATTTTTTGACAAAAAAAATATTTTTCATATTGAAAACGATGCCATTTTTAAACCGCCAAAGATATTCACGTGATTCCTTTTGTATTTTATGCACACATATGCTGGCATAATTTGTGTGAAGTATGAAGTTTATAGCTTTAAAATTGACGGAGTTATTAAAAAAACACTGAAAAAAACCAAGGCCAAATTTTCATATTTTAAAATTAAACAATTCATAACTCCTTAACAGTACACGATGGCATGGTACTTTATGCATAAGTTTTTTAGATCTTGTCAAGCTCTTTCTCTAGAGTCCTAAATCATGTAAATCGGTTGAGTAGATCAAAAGTTATGGCCCCCAGAAGCTTGGAGAAGTCAAAAGTGGTCAACTTTGACACCCTGTAGCTCACCCTGTATTAAAGATATGGACCAACAACAGCACTTTTCTGAAAGCCTATGTCCTCCTCTACAAATGTCTAGAACATTTTGTATGGCTAAAATCAACAGATAAAAAGTTGTAGACTTATTTCCAATTTTTTTGCCATTTGGCCCACTGTGCGTAGTTTACATACGGATAAGAATATCAATGCCAGGTTTAAGGCCTTGAACATCATGTGTGTAAGCTACAAAATCCTGAGCCATTGGTGGGCGCTATTCAGGCATCTACAGGAGTATAAAACCTTTACTCTATGTTGGCTATCGCTACACATAGATATCGAGGGAAACGAAAAGGCCGATTAACTTTTCAAATCTGAAGAATAACTTACCTTTGTATCGGTGGCTATGGGCTAAAAAAATTCGCCAGGTGGAAACAAAGTATATATGTAACGGAACATAGCCGATTTATTGCGAATTTTCAAAAGAAGATGTATATAATGTCCCGTGGTACTAAATATGTTTCTAATTCATTACCTGATTGTATATTCAGGTTTAAATAAAGTGAGGGGAACATTTTTCTGATATAAATCTCACAAGATGCGAGTATCATTCACCATATTGCAATATCCGCAGTTAAACACTTTGATTGAGGAAAAGTATCACGACAATTCGGCATATGTCGCTGCTATTCGGATTTGGAACTCTCTAATGAGTTGGCACAACTAAGGTGTGCTTGGTAAATATTTACAATATAACAATTCATTGATGTTTGTAAAGGCATATACATGTTTGAAAGCATGGGAAAATTTTAGTTTCAGTTGTGAAGGGAGATTCTTATCTAATACTTAAGGTTACGATTCAAGGCCTCAAATTGTAATAAATCGGAAAACACAATATCAACAAAATTTTATATCTTCCAAATAAACCTTGAAAATGAATACAAGATTTTATGTAGATCACTTTAAATTTGACGTTAATGGCTGTTACCAAACCCACCTCCATGTTCTTTAATGCAGGATATGCTTCTTCATAAATTGTAAACTCGAAAATATGTTGTCCTCCCCTTTTTAAGCATAAAAATGAAATCTCTAGCAACACTTCAAATTAACCCTTAAAATTTAAAAATATTTGAAATCAAAAACTTCCATGTCATATTAAACAATAGTGTGAATCATCCTCCTAAAATTGTGTAGGCCTGTTTGTAGTTGAAAGGCCAACTGTTCAAGCCAATGAATAAAGAGAAATTCCATTTCTCAAAGGCAACGACTTGAATTGTCAGTGAGCTGCTTTATTTGCCTTTTTTGGCATGAATTCATTTGAGTTCAGTATTTTTTTTTTTATTCATTGCTGCCTTCTTGTTATGCTGAATATTTGTGTGTTCCAAAATGTCTTCTTTGAATCTGCTTCGTCCGTTCTTATATTCGTGTAGCCAGTCTTGGTCGATGGACAAAATCCTGCAAATTTATGTTCGCTCAAAAAGGTTAGCCAAAGCCAACGAAAAAATTTGTGAAATTGAGACAAATTTTTGGATTGTTGTATTTTTTGTGTTTATTACCTACTGTTGTTGTTATTGTGCATAATGTTGAATACCATGTTTTATTCACTCCTTTAGAGTCGTATGCCACAATGCCAACTGAATTTTACGGCCAGCAATTTCGAGCACATTGATTTTCATTTAATAAAAGAAAAAAACTTTTTTCCAAATCTGCCAAATGATCGACTGGAACAAACCATAATCCTACAGAGCCCCATAGTGATTGTGGCCAAAGGAGCAAATCGCATTCATATATTAAAATTAATGATAAATGTGATGACTTTAAAATTTTGTCGCTTGTAGGAGTTGCTGGTTCACTGAGGGCACCTCACGATAATGATGGTGCTGCGGTAATGTGGCCAAAAATGCATTGATCTAGATAACTGAATATATGTTTCATACAAAACATTTTCATTGTTGTTGCCGTTGGTGCTACTATTGGTGATGTTGTTGTTGTCAGTTTCAATTTAAATGGTGGTATGGTTTGGTGACCACAATTGATTAACCTTTTTCATGAAATTTATTAACGCTCTGTCATTTTCAAAGGTATTTTGTTATGGTTGATCTTTGAGACCAATAAATTTTAAGGTAAATGAGGGAAGAGTAGCTGAAAAGAAGGCATTACACGAATTTTGGGATGTTTTGCTACGTCAAAATAACAAAGAAAAATAATCATTACCAGAACGCCAGATCTCGGAGTTGGGTGCATTGATTTAAGCGAAATTTTACATAACACTTTATGGTACCCCAAAAACACGAAATTGGTATACAATTTTGGGGTCAAATAACCTGGGGGACGCCCCATCCAAAAAACCCAGCCGGACGGACATGTTTACCGATTGGAACAATATGGGTATCAAATGAAAGGTATTTAAGAGTAGAATACGAACTTGGTATTCAAATTCGGCCAAAGTGTTCGTGGGGTCCCCCCTCCTCAAGGACAAAAAACCCCCCAAAAAGGACTTTTTTACCGCTTTGGGCAATATGGGTATCAAACGAAAGAGATTTAAAAGTAGAGTACAAATCTGACATAATAATTTGTTACCTGGTGTCTGAGGGGCCTCCCCACTACCCAAACCCCCCCGCACGGACATTTTTACCGATTGGGACAAAATTGGTATCAACGAAAGGTATTTAGGAGTAAAGTACGAACTTGGTAAACAAATTTCGCCCAAAGTGTTCGAGGGGGTATCTCGGTCGCGTCCTGCAGTTCAACAGGGCATGTAGTAGCGACAATAAAGGATTCAAATAAATTGCCTTTTGGGTCTTAGTGTCAGTGGGTCCGACCCTCTCCTCCTAATAAAAACAACACCAAACTGTCATATAGGACGACAGAGAATATATTGTACTCAAATGAAAAAATGTGTCAGAGGGCAATACCCCTCCCCCTCGCTACCCAAAAAAAAGGAATTAGAAACAATATATTAAAGCCATTCAGGATATTATACAACAGCAATAAAAGGTCATTGGTAGTGGAGTACACTTTTTACAATCGAATTGGGATAGACAAAGGAGGATCCGCGGATTCTTAACAAGTAAAAAGGCGTTAAGTTCGGCCGGGCCGAACTTTGGATACCCATCACCTCGGGTATATATGTAAACCACCTTTCGCCAAAATCCGGTGCCCCATAGCATTTGCGTAAGACAAAATCTTGATCTTTTTATTAGCTATATCTAAAAATAAACCGATCTGAACTATATACGACACGGATGTCGAAAAGCCTTTATTGGGCGCAAAACCTTATATCGAGAGATCAGTCTGTATGAAAGCTATATCCGAATCTGGACCGATCTGGGCCAAATTGAAGATAGATGTCGAAGGGCCAAACACAACTCACTGTCCCAAATTTCAGCAAATTCTGATAATAAATGTGGCTTGTATGGTATGTCGAAGGGCCTAACGTAACTCACTGTCCCGAATTTCAGCAAAATCGGATAATAAATGTGGCTTTTATGGGCCTAAGACCCTAAATCGGAGGATCGGTCTATATGGCAGCTATATTCACATCAGGACCGATCTGGGCCAAATTGACGAAGGATGTCCAAGGGCCTAACACAATCCACTGTCCCAAATTTCAGCAAAATCAGATAATAAATGTGGCTTTTATGGGTCTAAGACCCTAAATTGGAGGATCGGTCTATATGGCAGCTATATCCAAATCTGAGCCAATATGGGCCAAATTAACGGAGGAAGTCGAAGGGCCTAACACAACTCACTGTCGCAAATTTCAGCAAAATCGGATAATAAACGTGGCTTTTATGGGCCTAAGACCCTAAATCGGCGGATCGGTCTATATGGGGCTATATCAAGATATAGTCCGATATAGCCCATCTTCGAACTTAACCTGCTTATGGACAAAAAAAGAATCTGTTCAAAATTTCAGCTCAATATCTTTATTTTCAAAAACTATAGCGTGATTTCAACAGACAGACGGACAGACGGACGGACATGTCTAGATCGTCTTAGATTTTTACGCTGATCAAGAATATATATACTGTATATGGTCGGAAATGGATATTTCGATGTGTTGCAAAATAAATGACAAAATGAATATACCCCCATCCGTCGGTGGTGGGTATAAAAATTTGATATCCTTATTTAGCGTGGGATATTGAGAGGGCCGCGCCACCTCCAAACCACGCCAATAATTACAATATGGAGTTCAAATGATAGGTATTTGAGACTAGATCACGAATCTGATATATGGGTATATGGGAATAGAGCATGACAATGATATCCACATTGGGGCGAAACATCTAAAAGGCCGTAACATCATCCACAAACAGGACTTATTTCCTGACCGCGCCAGACCGCGCAGCGAAGCGTGCCCTGTCCAGCTACTAATAATCTTATATATAAAATTGAATTTGTGTTTGTTTGTCGGTTTGTTTGTTTGTTCCGTATAGATTAAAAAACGGCTAAACCGATTACCCTGAAATTTTCACAGATTATGTAGGTTGGTCTGGAAGAAAACATAGACTATAACATTTTTTGATATCGGAAGGGGGTCGAACCCTAAAACTACTACCCAAAAATAAAAATGGACCGATTTGGACAATATGGGGCTCAAATGATAGGTATCCAAGAGAAGAGTACGAATTTCATATTAGAAATTGGATCTAAGTAACTGGGGGGCCGCCCCGACCCCAAAATCCCCTAAAATAGGTTTTTTGGACGATCATGACAATATGCGACTCAAATGAAAGGTGTTGGTGAGTAGATTGCGAATATGGACAGAAGGGAGAAATAGGCTTCATAATTTGTAGATTTCAGAAGGGGGCGGGCGCTCCCCTGTTACCCAAAAATATCACCCAAAATCAAAAGTGGACCGATCGGGACAGTATGGGATTCAAATGAAAGGTATTGGAGAATAGAATACAAATATGGTATTAAAATTTGGGTCTAAGTACCCATCGGGCAGCCCCAACCCCGAAATTCCCAGAAACAGACATATTGGACGTTCATGTCAATATGGGCCTCAAATGAAAGCTATTCAGGAGTAGATTACGAATCTGGCATACAAAATCAGTTCGAAGTACAGGGGGTTACCCTACCTCCCAAAAATGCCGTAAATGGGCATATGACCCATTATGGCTATATGGAACTCGGTTTTTTGTTTGTTCCGTAGAATCAAATCGATTTTCTTAAAATTTTCACAGATTGTGGTTTGTCTGGAAGGAAACATTGGCTATATAATTTTTAGAAATCGGAAGGGGGCGGTCCCTCCCCCTTACCCCAAATACGCCATCCAAAACCAAAAGTGGAGACTAGAAAATGAATATCGTATTAAAATTTTGATCCAAATACCCAGCAGGCCCCCCAACCCCAAAACTCCTCTAAACAGATAAATTCGGCGTTCCTATCAATATGGGACTTAAATAAAAAGTATTCGGCATTAGATTTCAAATATGACATAAAAAATTTGGTCCAAGTAATGGGAGGTCGCTCCACCCCCAAATACCCCAAATCGACATATTAGCCGACCATGGCTATATGAGACTCAAATAAAAGGTATTTGGGAGTAGATTACGAATATGACATTAAAATTTGCGTTCAAGTCTAGGTGGCCCTTTTTCTCCCAAAAATAAGTCAAATAGGTTGATTGACCCATTATGACAATATGGGACTCAAATGAAAGGTATTTGAGAGTAGAAAACGAATTTGATATCCAATTTTAGAGCCAAGTGTTTGGGGTTACGCCCTAAAACACCCCCTAAACAGAACTTAATTTCCAATTATGGCAAAGCAACGGTATTTGGGAGTAAAGAACGAATTTGACATCTATTTTCAGGGCAAAGTGCCTGTGGCCCTCCAGCCCCAAAAAGCACTCCAAACTGTTCATATTTACCGACCAAGGCAATATAGGACTCAAACTAAAGGGATTTGGGAGTGCAGCACGAATTTGATGTCCATATTTGATTCGAAATGTCTAAAAAGCACTTATCATTGATCTAATTTTCAGAACGCCATATCTCGAAGATTGGATATGCGATTAGTTCAAAATTTTTTATACGCACCACCGAAGGATGGGGGTATATTCATTTTGTCATTCCGTTTGCAACACATCGAAATATCCATTTCCGACCCTATAAAGTATATATATTCTTGATCAGCGTAAAAATCTAAGACGATCTAGCCATGTCCGTCCGTCTGTCCGTCTGTCTGTTGAAATCACGCTACAGTCTTTAAAAATAGAGATATTGAGCTGAAATTTTGCACAGATTCTTTTTTTGTCCATAAGCAGGTTAAGTTCGAAGATGGGCTATATCGGACTATATGTTGATATAGCCCCCATATAGACCGATCCGCCGATTTAGGGTCTTAGGATCATAAAAGCCACATTTATTATCCGATTTCGTTGAAATTTGGGACAGTGAGTTGTGTTAGGCCCTTCGCCATCCTTCGTCAATTTGGTCCAGATCGGTCTAGATTTGGATATAGCTGCTATATAGACCGATCCTCCGATTTAGGGTCTGAGGCCCATAAAAGCCATATTTATTATCCGATTTCGCTGAAATTTGGGGCAGTGAGTTGTGTTAGGCCCTTCGACTTCCTCCGTCAATTTCGCCCAGATCGGTTTCGATTTGGATATAGCTGCCATATAGACCGATCCTCCGATTTAGGGTCTTAGGCCCACAAAAGCCAAATTTATTATCCGATTTTGATGAAATTCGGGATAGTGAATTGTGTTAGGCCCATCAACATCCTTCGTCAATTTGGCTCAGATTGGTCCAGATTTGGATATAGCTGCCATATAGATCGATCCTCCGATTTAGGGTCTTAAGCCCATAAAAGCCACATATATTATCCGATTTTGCTGAAATTTGGGACAGGGAGTTGTGTTAGGCCCTTCGACTTCCTTCGTTAATTTTGCCTAGATCGGTTCAGATTTGGATATAGCTGCCGTATAGACCGATCCTCCGATTTCGGGTCTTAGGCCCACAAAAGCCATATTTATTATCCGATTTTGATGAAATTCGAGACAGTGAATTGTGTTTGGCACATCGACATCCTTCGTCAATTTGGCCCAGATCGGTACAGATTTGGATATAGCTGCCATATAGACCGATCCTCCGATTTAGGGTCTTAAGCCCATAAAAGCCACATTTATTATCCGATTTTGCTGAAGTTTGGGACAGTGAGTTGTCTTAGGCCCTTCGACATCTGTCTTCAATTTGGCCCAGATCGGTCCAGATTTGGATATAGCTGCCATATAGACCGATTTCCTGATTTAAGGTTTTGGGCCCATAAAATGCTCATTTATTCTCCGATATCGCCGAAATTCGGGACAGTGAGTTAAATTAAGCCCCTAGACATACTTTTGCAATATCGCACAGATCGGTCCAGATTTGGATATAGCTGCCATATAGACCGATATCTAGGTTTTAAGTTTTGGGGCCATAGAAGACGCATTTATTGACTGATGTCGCTGAAATTTGAGACAGTGAGTTTAGTTAGGCTCTTCGACGTCCTTCTTCAATTTTGCCCAGATCGGTCTAGATTTGAATATATTGTAGCTGCCATACCTATCTCTCGATTTAAGGTTTTGGGCTCATAAAAGAGGCATTTATTGTCCGATTTCGCTTAATTTGGGACAGTGCTTTAAGTTAGGCTCTTGGCCCCATAAAATTCGCATTTATAATCCTATATCACTGAAATTTGACAAAGTCTTATGTTAGGCTTTTCGACATCCGTGTCGTATATGGTTCAGATCGGTTTATTTTTAGATATATCTACTGTACTTATTAGTATTTGGACCAAAATCGGAACATATTTTAATATATATGGGACGTAAGTTATGAATTTTTCACCGAATTTCGATGAAAGGCGGTTTACATATATACCCGAGGTGGTGGGTATCCAAAGTTCGGCCCAGCCGAACTTAATGCCTTTTTACTTGTTTTGCACTCTCACAGTCAAAACAAAACATGGTTTCTATTGTTGGGGTCGGATGCCTCGGGAGCCGTCCAGAACCCGTCAGTCCAGTCACGACAATTTAGAGCTCAAACGAAATGTGGTTGAGATAAAAAAACGAATTTGATATCCAAAATTTCGACGAAATCGGAGAATAAATGCGCCTTTTATGGGCCCACAATCTTAAATCGAGAGATCTGTCTATATGGCAGCTATATTCAAATCTGGACCAATCTGGGCCAAATTGAGGAAGGACGTCGAAGGCTTAACACAACTCGAAGTCCCAAATATCAACGATTGGTACACGCAAACCGGGAAGACAATAAATGCGCTTTTTATGGCCCCAAAACCTAAAACCGAGAGATGGCAGCTATATCCAAATCTGAACAGATCAGGGCCAAATTGAAAAAAAGCGTCGAAGGGTCTAGGACAACTCTTCACTTTACTTTAATTGGCTATGACAGAATATTTCTTCCACTAGCCGAACGCAGAATAGCGTTCCAAGCGCCTCGATCTTCTGCGCCCATTCTAAAATCTCTGACACCAAGTTTCGAGGTGTCTCCCACAACTTGATCTTTCCATCGGGCTTTTGGTCTTCCCGGTTTGCGTGTACCACCGTGTTTGCTTTCAAAAGACTTCTTTGCTGGAGCTTCTTCATCCATTCTGACAACATGTCCTAGCCAACGCAACCGTTGTATTTTGATGCGTGTAACTATGCTATCATCGTCATACAGCTCATACAGCTCGTGGTTCATACGTCGCTTATATTCTCCGTTAACGCAAACTGGTCCATATATTTTACGAAGAATCTATCTTTCAAATACTCCAAGCACTGCCTCATCTGTTTTCACAAGTACCCATGCTTCAGAACCATATAACAGCACGGGTAGTATCAGTGTCTTCTAAAGAGTAGTCTTCGTCTGTCGAGAGGTGGCCTTGTTTCTAAACTGCTTACTTAGTCTAAAGTAGCATCTGTTTGCCAGTATTATTCTTCGCTTTATCTCAAAACTGGTGTCATTCGTTTCGGTTAAGGCGTTGCCGAGGTAGATAAAGTTACTGTCTATCTGAAAGTTGTGGTTCCAACTTTCTCCATTTTCTTTATCTGCTTGGTTGGGCAAGGCTTTTTGTGAGTTGAAACCATCCATTTCATCTTATCTCCATTTACTGCCAGACCCATTTTCACTGACTCTCTTTCGATTCTTTCAAAGGCTGCAGTTACTACTTCCGGTGACCGACCAATGATATCGATATCGTCGGCATAAGCAAGTAGCATGTGCTCTCTTGTGATTAGTGTGCCATATTTATTCACATCTGCATCTCGTATAATCTTCTCCAGCAGGATGTTAAAGAGATCACACGATAGGCTGTCTCCTCGTCTGAAACCTCGTTTGGTATTAAATGGTTCGGAGAGATTCTTTCCTATTCTAACTGAGGAACGCGTATCAGCAAGTGTCATCCTGCAGAGTCTTATTCATTATGCAGGGATACCAAACTCAGACATGGCTTGAAATACCTTTGAACGTAAAGGAGTATCGAAGGCGGCTTTGTAGTCAACAAAGAGATGGTAGGTGTTTATTTGTCCTTCTCGGGTCTTTTCCAGGATTTGGCGCAGTGTGAATATCAGGTCTAGGGTGGATTTACCTGGTCTAAAGCCGCCTTGGTAGGGCCCAATTATCTCATTGACTTTAGGTTTTAATCTTTCACATAGTACGCTCGAGAGTATCTTTTATGCGAAGGGGAGGAGATTTATTGCTCTGAAGTTGGCACATTCCGTCTTGTGTCCTTTCTTGTGTACGGGACATAGTGTGCTGAGGTTCCAATCATCAGGTATGCGTTCTTCTAGCCAGATTGCGCAGATAAGCTGATACATATATAAGACAAACCACTGTCTCAAATTTCAGCGATGTCGGACAATAAATGCGCCTTTTAAGGCCCCAAAACATCAAACAGAGAGATCGGTCTAGATGGCAGCTATATCGAAATTTGGACCGATCTTAGCCAAATGAAGAAGGATGTCAAAGGGCCTAACACAACTCACTGTCCCAAATTTCAGCAAAATCGGATAATAAATGAGGCTTTTATGGGTCTAAGGCCGTAAATCGGGGGATCGGTCTATATGGCAGCTATATAGAAATCTGAACCGATCTGGACCAAATCTACGCAAGATGTCGGAGCGCCTTACACAACTTACTGTCCCAAATTTCAGCAAAATCAGATAATAAATGTGGCTTTTTGACCCTAAGATCCTAAATCGGAGGATCGATCTATATGGCAGCTATATCCAAATCGGAACCGATTTGGGCCAAATTAATGAATGATGTCGAAGGGCCTAACACAACTCACTGTTCTAAAGTTCAGTAAAATTGGATAATAAATGTGGCTTTTATTGGCCTAAATCGGCGGATCGGTCTATATGGGAGCTATATCTAGATATAGTCCGATATAGCACATTTTCGTACTGAATCTGCTTATGGACAAAATAGAATCTGTGCAAAGTTTCAGCTCAATATCTCTATTTTTAAAGACTGTAGCGTGATTTCAACAGACAGACGGACATGTCTGGATCGTCTTAGATTTTTACGCTGATCAAAAATATATGTACTTTATAGGGTCAGAAATGGATATTTCGATGTGTTGCAAACGGAATGACAAAATGAGTATACCCCAATCCTTCGGTGGTGGGTACAAAAATCAATTTGTGTTTGTTTGTCGGTTTGTTTGTTTGTGTGTTCCTTATAGACTCAGAAACGGCTAAACCGGTTTTCTTGAAATTTTTACAGATGGTGCATAATGATCCTGTGGTGAAAATAGGGTACTACATATTTTGATATTTGAAGGATGGGCGAAACCTCCCCCTTACCCTTATTTTCAGAAACGCCAGATCTCGGAGATGGGTGTTGCGATTTAAGCGAAATTTTGTGTGCTCTCATATAGTACCCTAAAACTAATAATTTGGTATCCAAATTTCGGATGGAATACCTAGGGGGGCCGCCCCACCATAAAACCTACCAAAATTATATTTACACCAATCACGAAAATATGGGACTCAAACGAAAGGTATTTAGGATAAGAAAATGTATCTGATATCCAATTGTAGGACCAAGTGATTGGGGGACCACCCCAAACCCCAAAACACCCCTAAATCGGACATATTAATCGACCATGGCAATATGGGAAGCAAATAAAAGATACTTTCGAGTACAATACGAACCTAAAATCAAAAGTAAATTTATATTTAGTTTAATTATATTAATTTAACATAATTTAATTTAATTTAATTTAATTTAATTTAATTTAATTTAATTTAATTTAATTTAATTTAATTTAATTTAATTTAATTTAATTTAATTTAATTTAATTTAATTTAATTTAATTTAATTTAATTTAATTTAATTTAATTTAATTTAATTTAATTTAATTTAATTTAATTTAATTTAATTTAATTTAATTTAATTTAATTTAATTTAATTTAATTTAATTTAATTTAATTTAATTTAATTTAATTTAATTTAATTTAATTTAATTTAATTTAATTTAATTTAATTTAATTTAATTTAATTTAATTTAATTTAATTTAATTTAATTTAATTTAATTTAATTTAATTTAATTTAATTTAATTTAATTTAATTTAATTTAATTTAATTTAATTTAATTTAATTTAATTTAATTTAATTTAATTTAATTTAATTTAATTTAATTTAATTTAATTTAATTTAATTTAATTTAATTTAATTTAATTTAATTTAATTTAATTTAATTTAATTTAATTTAATTTAATTTAATTTAATTTAATTTAATTTAATTTAATTTAATTTAATTTAATTTAATTTAATTTAATTTAATTTAATTTAATTTAATTTAATTTAATTTAATTTAATTTAATTTAATTTAATTTAATTTAATTTAATTTAATTTAATTTAATTTAATTTAATTTAATTTAATTTAATTTAATTTAATTTAATTTAATTTAATTTAATTTAATTTAATTTAATTTAATTTAATTTAATTTAATTTAATTTAATTTAATTTAATTTAATTTAATTTAATTTAATTTAATTTAATTTAATTTAATTTAATTTAATTTAATTTAATTTAATTTAATTTAATTTAATTTAATTTAATTTAATTTAATTTAATTTAATTTAATTTAATTTAATTTAATTTAATTTAATTTAATTTAATTTAATTTAATTTAATTTAATTTAATTTAATTTAATTTAATTTAATTTAATTTAATTTAATTTAATTTAATTTAATTTAATTTAATTTAATTTAATTTAATTTAATTTAATTTAATTTAATTTAATTTAATTTAATTTAATTTAATTTAATTTAATTTAATTTAATTTAATTTAATTTAATTTAATTTAATTTAATTTAATTTAATTTAATTTAATTTAATTTAATTTAATTTAATTTAATTTAATTTAATTTAATTTAATTTAATTTAATTTAATTTAATTTAATTTAATTTAATTTAATTTAATTTAATTTAATTTAATTTAATTTAATTTAATTTAATTTAATTTAATTTAATTTAATTTAATTTAATTTAATTTAATTTAATTTAATTTAATTTAATTTAATTTAATTTAATTTAATTTAATTTAATTTAATTTAATTTAATTTAATTTAATTTAATTTAATTTAATTTAATTTAATTTAATTTAATTTAATTTAATTTAATTTAATTTAATTTAATTTAATTTAATTTAATTTAATTTAATTTAATTTAATTTAATTTAATTTAATTTAATTTAATTTAATTTAATTTAATTTAATTTAATTTAATTTAATTTAATTTAATTTAATTTAATTTAATTTAATTTAATTTAATTTAATTTAATTTAATTTAATTTAATTTAATTTAATTTAATTTAATTTAATTTAATTTAATTTAATTTAATTTAATTTAATTTAATTTAATTTAATTTAATTTAATTTAATTTAATTTAATTTAATTTAATTTAATTTAATTTAATTTAATTTAATTTAATTTAATTTAATTTAATTTAATTTAATTTAATTTAATTTAATTTAATTTAATTTAATTTAATTTAATTTAATTTAATTTAATTTAATTTAATTTAATTTAATTTAATTTAATTTAATTTAATTTAATTTAATTTAATTTAATTTAATTTAATTTAATTTAATTTAATTTAATTTAATTTAATTTAATTTAATTTAATTTAATTTAATTTAATTTAATTTAATTTAATTTAATTTAATTTAATTTAATTTAATTTAATTTAATTTAATTTAATTTAATTTAATTTAATTTAATTTAATTTAATTTAATTTAATTTAATTTAATTTAATTTAATTTAATTTAATTTAATTTAATTTAATTTAATTTAATTTAATTTAATTTAATTTAATTTAATTTAATTTAATTTAATTTAATTTAATTTAATTTAATTTAATTTAATTTAATTTAATTTAATTTAATTTAATTTAATTTAATTTAATTTAATTTAATTTAATTTAATTTAATTTAATTTAATTTAATTTAATTTAATTTAATTTAATTTAATTTAATTTAATTTAATTTAATTTAATTTAATTTAATTTAATTTAATTTAATTTAATTTAATTTAATTTAATTTAATTTAATTTAATTTAATTTAATTTAATTTAATTTAATTTAATTTAATTTAATTTAATTTAATTTAATTTAATTTAATTTAATTTAATTTAATTTAATTTAATTTAATTTAATTTAATTTAATTTAATTTAATTTAATTTAATTTAATTTAATTTAATTTAATTTAATTTAATTTAATTTAATTTAATTTAATTTAATTTAATTTAATTTAATTTAATTTAATTTAATTTAATTTAATTTAATTTAATTTAATTTAATTTAATTTAATTTAATTTAATTTAATTTAATTTAATTTAATTTAATTTAATTTAATTTAATTTAATTTAATTTAATTTAATTTAATTTAATTTAATTTAATTTAATTTAATTTAATTTAATTTAATTTAATTTAATTTAATTTAATTTAATTTAATTTAATTTAATTTAATTTAATTTAATTTAATTTAATTTAATTTAATTTAATTTAATTTAATTTAATTTAATTTAATTTAATTTAATTTAATTTAATTTAATTTAATTTAATTTAATTTAATTTAATTTAATTTAATTTAATTTAATTTAATTTAATTTAATTTAATTTAATTTAATTTAATTTAATTTAATTTAATTTAATTTAATTTAATTTAATTTAATTTAATTTAATTTAATTTAATTTAATTTAATTTAATTTAATTTAATTTAATTTAATTTAATTTAATTTAATTTAATTTAATTTAATTTAATTTAATTTAATTTAATTTAATTTAATTTAATTTAATTTAATTTAATTTAATTTAATTTAATTTAATTTAATTTAATTTAATTTAATTTAATTTAATTTAATTTAATTTAATTTAATTTAATTTAATTTAATTTAATTTAATTTAATTTAATTTAATTTAATTTAATTTAATTTAATTTAATTTAATTTAATTTAATTTAATTTAATTTAATTTAATTTAATTTAATTTAATTTAATTTAATTTAATTTAATTTAATTTAATTTAATTTAATTTAATTTAATTTAATTTAATTTAATTTAATTTAATTTAATTTAATTTAATTTAATTTAATTTAATTTAATTTAATTTAATTTAATTTAATTTAATTTAATTTAATTTAATTTAATTTAATTTAATTTAATTTAATTTAATTTAATTTAATTTAATTTAATTTAATTTAATTTAATTTAATTTAATTTAATTTAATTTAATTTAATTTAATTTAATTTAATTTAATTTAATTTAATTTAATTTAATTTAATTTAATTTAATTTAATTTAATTTAATTTAATTTAATTTAATTTAATTTAATTTAATTTAATTTAATTTAATTTAATTTAATTTAATTTAATTTAATTTAATTTAATTTAATTTAATTTAATTTAATTTAATTTAATTTAATTTAATTTAATTTAATTTAATTTAATTTAATTTAATTTAATTTAATTTAATTTAATTTAATTTAATTTAATTTAATTTAATTTAATTTAATTTAATTTAATTTAATTTAATTTAATTTAATTTAATTTAATTTAATTTAATTTAATTTAATTTAATTTAATTTAATTTAATTTAATTTAATTTAATTTAATTTAATTTAATTTAATTTAATTTAATTTAATTTAATTTAATTTAATTTAATTTAATTTAATTTAATTTAATTTAATTTAATTTAATTTAATTTAATTTAATTTAATTTAATTTAATTTAATTTAATTTAATTTAATTTAATTTAATTTAATTTAATTTAATTTAATTTAATTTAATTTAATTTAATTTAATTTAATTTAATTTAATTTAATTTAATTTAATTTAATTTAATTTAATTTAATTTAATTTAATTTAATTTAATTTAATTTAATTTAATTTAATTTAATTTAATTTAATTTAATTTAATTTAATTTAATTTAATTTAATTTAATTTAATTTAATTTAATTTAATTTAATTTAATTTAATTTAATTTAATTTAATTTAATTTAATTTAATTTAATTTAATTTAATTTAATTTAATTTAATTTAATTTAATTTAATTTAATTTAATTTAATTTAATTTAATTTAATTTAATTTAATTTAATTTAATTTAATTTAATTTAATTTAATTTAATTTAATTTAATTTAATTTAATTTAATTTAATTTAATTTAATTTAATTTAATTTAATTTAATTTAATTTAATTTAATTTAATTTAATTTAATTTAATTTAATTTAATTTAATTTAATTTAATTTAATTTAATTTAATTTAATTTAATTTAATTTAATTTAATTTAATTTAATTTAATTTAATTTAATTTAATTTAATTTAATTTAATTTAATTTAATTTAATTTAATTTAATTTAATTTAATTTAATTTAATTTAATTTAATTTAATTTAATTTAATTTAATTTAATTTAATTTAATTTAATTTAATTTAATTTAATTTAATTTAATTTAATTTAATTTAATTTAATTTAATTTAATTTAATTTAATTTAATTTAATTTAATTTAATTTAATTTAATTTAATTTAATTTAATTTAATTTAATTTAATTTAATTTAATTTAATTTAATTTAATTTAATTTAATTTAATTTAATTTAATTTAATTTAATTTAATTTAATTTAATTTAATTTAATTTAATTTAATTTAATTTAATTTAATTTAATTTAATTTAATTTAATTTAATTTAATTTAATTTAATTTAATTTAATTTAATTTAATTTAATTTAATTTAATTTAATTTAATTTAATTTAATTTAATTTAATTTAATTTAATTTAATTTAATTTAATTTAATTTAATTTAATTTAATTTAATTTAATTTAATTTAATTTAATTTAATTTAATTTAATTTAATTTAATTTAATTTAATTTAATTTAATTTAATTTAATTTAATTTAATTTAATTTAATTTAATTTAATTTAATTTAATTTAATTTAATTTAATTTAATTTAATTTAATTTAATTTAATTTAATTTAATTTAATTTAATTTAATTTAATTTAATTTAATTTAATTTAATTTAATTTAATTTAATTTAATTTAATTTAATTTAATTTAATTTAATTTAATTTAATTTAATTTAATTTAATTTAATTTAATTTAATTTAATTTAATTTAATTTAATTTAATTTAATTTAATTTAATTTAATTTAATTTAATTTAATTTAATTTAATTTAATTTAATTTAATTTAATTTAATTTAATTTAATTTAATTTAATTTAATTTAATTTAATTTAATTTAATTTAATTTAATTTAATTTAATTTAATTTAATTTAATTTAATTTAATTTAATTTAATTTAATTTAATTTAATTTAATTTAATTTAATTTAATTTAATTTAATTTAATTTAATTTAATTTAATTTAATTTAATTTAATTTAATTTAATTTAATTTAATTTAATTTAATTTAATTTAATTTAATTTAATTTAATTTAATTTAATTTAATTTAATTTAATTTAATTTAATTTAATTTAATTTAATTTAATTTAATTTAATTTAATTTAATTTAATTTAATTTAATTTAATTTAATTTAATTTAATTTAATTTAATTTAATTTAATTTAATTTAATTTAATTTAATTTAATTTAATTTAATTTAATTTAATTTAATTTAATTTAATTTAATTTAATTTAATTTAATTTAATTTAATTTAATTTAATTTAATTTAATTTAATTTAATTTAATTTAATTTAATTTAATTTAATTTAATTTAATTTAATTTAATTTAATTTAATTTAATTTAATTTAATTTAATTTAATTTAATTTAATTTAATTTAATTTAATTTAATTTAATTTAATTTAATTTAATTTAATTTAATTTAATTTAATTTAATTTAATTTAATTTAATTTAATTTAATTTAATTTAATTTAATTTAATTTAATTTAATTTAATTTAATTTAATTTAATTTAATTTAATTTAATTTAATTTAATTTAATTTAATTTAATTTAATTTAATTTAATTTAATTTAATTTAATTTAATTTAATTTAATTTAATTTAATTTAATTTAATTTAATTTAGTTTATTTTGGTAGACGTACCTAGAATATCAAGACGATCAAGAATATGTATAATCTGTTGGGTCACAGATCAATATTTCGATGCGTTACAAACGGGATAACAAAATTAGTATACACCCATCCTATGGCAGAGGGTATAATAAAAGGCAATAAATTCGCTTTTAATGGGATTAAGACCCTAAATTGGAAGATCGGTCTAAATGTCAGCTTTATCCAAATATGGGCCGATTAGGCCCGTTCAAGAACATGACCTGCGTGCAGCAAAAAGACCTATATTATGAAGGCAGTAGAGTGATTACAAGAGACGGACGGACAGACACACGGACATCGCTAAATCGTCTTAGAATTTTACAACGATCCGAAATATATTTACTTTCCTGAGTCGGAAATAGATATTTCGATGTGTTTCAAATGAAATGACTAAATTAATATACCCCCTATCTCATGGTGGCGGGTATAATAATAAATTAAAATAACTTGATGAAAAATTAGAAAAAAAATTTATTTATGAATGATTCAAGTAGTATCGTAAAAATTTAAAAATGTTTTGATTGTTATAAATATTTTTTTTCCAAATTGAACCTTTTACAATATTAGTAGGGCACTTCATTGCCGGTCATGCTGATTGTGTTTTTAACTCCATGACGATGATACTTGTATGGCCGAAATTGACTTGAAACGTGTGTTATTAAATTGTGTCTGAGTGTCCGTTGGCAACGTTTTGCATCTTTCCTTCCTATTTGACGTTTTTTTTCTGCCTGGCTGACTGAAGAGATCTCTCCTGCTGAGCTACTGACACTGACACCAACCACAAAGATTTTGGAATTTTGATAAAATCAAGAGCAATGAAAAGCACCAAAAACAAAAGGAATAAGACATGAAGTGGATGATTTCAACAGCAACAAAGATGGAAGGTGTGCTAAAGACACAGGATACAAGTAAAAAGGCGTTAAGTTCGACTGGGCCGAACTTTGGATACCCTCCATCTAGGATATATATGTAAACCACCTTTAGTCAAATTCCGGTGAAAAATGCAGGCATACCTTATGGCCCATATCAGCTATATGGAAATATGTTCCGATTTGGACCAAATACTATTAAGTACAAGTCAATGTTCAATTGTGTATAAAAAAAATTGGTCTTTTTAGTAGCTATATCTAAAAATAAACCTATCTGAACTATATACGATACGGATG
Organism: Stomoxys calcitrans; assembly: GCF_963082655.1. NCBI lineage: Eukaryota > Metazoa > Arthropoda > Insecta > Diptera > Muscidae > Stomoxys > Stomoxys calcitrans. The sequence continues at coordinate 39,791,260 of NC_081552.1, forward strand.
TCGAAAAGCCTAACAAAAGTCACTGCGTCAAATTTCAGTGTAATCGGTTCACAAATGCGTCTTTTATGGGGCCAACAATTTTAAATTGGGATATCGGTCTGTATAGCAGATATACCCAAATCTGGACTGATTTGGGCCAAGTTTCAGAAAAATGTGGAAGAGCCTAACACAACTCACTGTCCCAAATTTCGGCGAAATCGGATAATAAATGCGCCTTTTATGGCCCCAAATTCTTAAATCGAGAGATCGATCTATATGGCAGTTATATCCAAATCTGGACCGATTTGAACCAAATTGAAAGAGAATGCCGAAAAGCCTAACATAACTCACTTTCCTGAATTTCGGCGACATCAGACAATAAATGCGCTTTTTATAGGCCCAAAACCTTTAATCGAGAGATCGGTCTTTATGGCAACTATTGGGTTGCCTAAAAAGTAATTGCGGATTTTTTTTTAAGAAAGTAAATGCATTTTTAATAAAACTTAGAATGAACTTTAATCAAATATATAATTGCCATTTTGTTCGATAACCTTTTGCCATCTTCCTGGCAAATTTAGTATTCCACGCTCATAGAACTTCTGGCCTTTATCTGCAAAAAACTCAACCAAGTGCGATTTTATAGCCTCATCATTGCCGAAAGTTTTACCATTTAAGGAGTTCTGCAAAGATCGAAATAAATGGTAGTCTGATGGTGCAAGATCAGGGCTATATGGTGGATGCATCAAAAGTCCCCAGCCAAGCTCACTCAGTTTTTGGCGAGTGACCAAAGATGTGTGCGGTCTAGCGTTGTCCTGGTGGAATATGACACCTTTACGATTGACCAATTCTGGTCGCTTCTCCTTGATGGCTGTATTCAATTTGTCCAATTGTTGACAGTAAACATCCGAATTAATCGTTTGGGTCCTCGGAAGAAGCTCAAAATATACCACACCCTTCCAATCCAACCAAACAGACAACATAACCTTCTTTTGGTGGATATCAGCCTTTGAAGTGGTTTGAGCTGGTTCACCATGCTTGGACCATGATCGTTTTCGACTAACGTTGTTGTAAACAATCCATTTTTCATCTCCAGTTATGATTCGTTTTAAAAACGGATCGAATTCATTGCGTTTAAGGTGCATATCACAAGCGTTGATTCGGTTTGTTAAATGAATTTCTTTCAATACATGTGGGCTCCATATTAAAATTGACGACAAACAAACAAATGTAAACAAAATTTCGCGCACTTTTTTTCTAAAGCAAGCTAAAAGTAACAGCTGATAACTGACAGAAGAAAGAATGCAATTACAGAGTCACAAGCCGTTGAAAAAAATTGTCAACGCCGACTATATTACCGACAATTACTTTTTGGGCAACCCAATATGAAACATGTCGAAGGACATAGGTTAACTCACTGTCCCAAATTTCGGAGAAATCGGACAATAAATGCGCCTTTTATGGGCCCAAAACCTTAAATTGAGAGATCGGTCTATATAGCAGCTATATCCAAATCTAAACCGATCTACGCCATTTTGCAGGAGTATGTTGAGGGGCTCAATGTCACCCACTGTCCCGAATTTCGCGACATCGGACAATAAGTGCGCCTTTTATGGGCCTAAAACCTTAAATTGAGAGATCGGTCTATATAGCAGCTATATCCAAATCTAGACCGAACTGCGCCAAATTGAACAAGTAAAAAGGCGTTAAGTTTGGCCGTGCCGAACTTTGGATACCCTCCACCTCGGGTATATATGTAAACAACCTTTCATCAAAATTCGGTGAAAAATTCATACCCATATCAGTTATATCAAAATAGATTCCGATTTGGACCAAATACTAATAAGTATACTAGCTAAATCTAAAAATAAACCGATATACGACACGGATGTCGAAAAGCCTAATGTAAGACACTGTGTCAAACTTCAGTGAAATCGGATTATAAATGCGCCTTTCATGGGGCCAAGAATTTAAATAGAGATATCGCTCTACATGGCAGCTATATCCAAATCTGGACCGATTTGGGTCAAGTTGCATAAAAATTTCGGCGAAATCGGACAATAAATGCGCCTTTTATGGGGCCAAGACTATAAATCGAGATATCGGTCTATATGGCAGCTATATCCAAATCTGGACCGATCTGTGCGATATTGCAAAAGTATGTCAAGGCCCTTAACCTAACTCACTGTCCCAAATTTCGGCGATTTCAGACAATAAATGAGCATTTTATGGGCCCAAAACCATAAATCAAGAAATCGGTCTATATGGCAGCTATATCCAAATCTGAACCGATCTGGACCAAATTGAAGAAAGATGTCGAAAGGCCTAACACAACTCACTGTCCCAAATTTCAGCGACATCGGATAATAAATGTGGGTTTTATGGGCCTAACACCATAAATCGGAGGATCGGTCTATATGGCAGCTATATCCAAATCTCGACCGATCTGAGCCAAATTGACAGAGGATGTCTATGGGCCTTACACAATTCACTGTCCCGAATTTCATCAAAATCGGATAATAAATGTGGCTTTTGTGGGCCTAAGACCCCAAATCGTAGGATCGGTCTATATGGCAGCTATATCCAAATTTGAACCGATCCGGGCCAAATTGACGAAGGGTGTTGAAGGGTCTAATTCAACTCACTGTACCAAATTTCACCAAAATCGGATAATAAATGTGGCTTTTATGGGCCTAAGACCCTAAATCGGCGGATCGGTCTATATGGGGGCTATATCAAGATATAGTCCGATATAGCCCATCTTCGAACTTAACCTGCTTATGGACAAAAAAAGAATATTTGCAAAATATCTCTATTTTTAAAGACTGTAGAGTGATTTCAACATACAGACGGACAGACGGACGGACATGTCTAGATCGTCTTAGATTTTTACGCTGATCAAGAATATATATACTTTATAGGGTCGGAAATGGATATTTCGATGTGTTGCAAACGGAATGACAAAATGAATATACCCCCATCTTTCGGTGGTGGGCATAAAAAGGATATCTAAGGCCTAAAGCAGCTCACTGTGACAAATTTTGGCAAAATCGGACAATAAATGGCCTTTTTATAGGCGCAAGATCTTAAATCAAGAGATCGGTTTAAATAACAGCTATATCCAAATCTGGACCGATCTGGGCCAAGTTGAAGATGTATATATGGAAGGGCTCGAAACAACTCACTGGCCCAAGTTTCAGCAAAATCGGATAATAAATATGGCCTATATGGTTGTTATATGAAAATATAGTCCCATATAGCCCATTTCCGAACTTAACCTGCTTATGGACAAAAAAAATCTGTGCAAAGTTTCAGCTCAATATCACTATTTTTAAAGACTGTAGCGTGATTTCAACAGACAGACGGACAGACGGACGGACATGTCTAGATCGTCTTAGATTTTTACGCTGATCAAGAATATATATACTTTATAGGGTCGGAAATTGAAATTTCGATGAGTTGCAAACGGAATGACAAAATGAATAAACCCCAATCCTTCGATGGTGTGTATAAAGGCTTTAAGTTCGGCCGGGCCGAGCTTGGGATACCCACCACATCGGAATAATGACCAATATCCTTATCTACAAAATTGAACAATAACAATGTACTTATTAGACCAATCAATGTCCATGCCGAATTTGTTTCAAATCTGACCATATTTCACAATAACTTCTGTGGGGGCATAAGTTATAATTTGTCACCGGATTATGACGAAAGATGGTTTATATATACAGGGTGGCTGATGAATATTGCTACAATGATGAATATTGCTACATTTTTTTTTCGGTGTATGGAATACATTTTTCTTTTATTCATGTTAAATTAAATTATTAAATTAATTATTAAATTATTATTAATTAAATTAATTAATTAATTAATTAAATTAATTATTAAATTATTATTATTAAATAGAAAAAAAGTTATTACATTTTTTTTTGGTAGCGGCTTTCATCAGCCACCCTGTATACCTGAGGTGGTGGGTATCCGATGTTCGGCCCGGCCGAACTTAACGCCTTTTTACTTGTTAATACACTTTTTATACCCTCTACCCTCATAGGATGGGGGGTATTATAATTTCGTCATTCTGTTTGTAACTACTCGAAATACTCATCTGAGACCCCATAAAGTATATATATATTCTTGATCGTCGCGACATTTTATGTCGATATAGCCATGTCCGTCCGTCTGTCTGTCGAAAGCACGCTAACTTGCGAAGGAGTAAAGCTAGCCGCTTGAAATTTTGTACAAATACTTCTTATTAGTGTAGGTCAGATAGTATTGTAAATGTGCAATTTAGGTTCTTGATATAGCTGCCATATAAACCGATCTTGGGTCTTGACTTTTTAAGCATCTAGAGTGCGCAATTCTTATCCGATTGGAATGAAATTTTGCACGGCGTGTTTTGTTATGATATCCAACAACTGTATCGAGTATGGTTCGAATCGGTCCATAACCTGATATAGCTGCCATATAAACCGTTCTTGCGTCTTGACTTCTTGAGCCTCTAGAGTGCGCAATTCTTATCCGATTGCGATGAAATTTTGCACGACGTGTTTTGCTATAATATCCAACAATTATGCGAAGTATGGTTCAAATCAGTTCATAACCTGATATAGCTGTCATATAAACCGATCTGGGGTCTTGACTTCTTGAGCCTGTAGAGAGCGCAATTCTTATCCTATTGGAATAAAATTTTGCACGACGAGTTCTGTTATGATATCCAACAACTTTGCTAAGTATGGTTCGAATCGGTCCATAACCTTATATAACTGTCATATAAACCGATCTTGGGTCTTGACTTCTTGAGCCTGTAGAGAGCGCAATTCTTATCCGATTAGAATAAAATTTTGAACCTCGTGTTTTGTAATGTTATTCGATCTTGGGTCTCGATCTTGGGTCTCGACATCTTGAGCATCTAGAGTGCGCAATTCTTATCCGATTAGAATGAAATTTTGCACCTCGTGTTTTGTAATGTTATTCAACAACTGTGCCAAGTATGGTTCAAATCGGTCCATAACCTGATATAGCTGCCATATAAACCGATCTGGGATTTTGTCTTCTTGAGCCTCTAGAGGTCGCAATTCCTATCCGATTTGCCTGAAATTTTGTACGACAGATCCTCTCATATAATTTAATTGTGGTCGAAACCGGACCATATCTTGATATCGCTCTAATATTAGAGCAAATCTTTTCTTATATCCCTTTTTGCCTAAAAAGAGATGCCGGGAAAAGAACTCGACAAGTGCGATCCATGGTGGAGGGTATATAAGATTCGGCCTGGCCGAACTTAGCACGCTTTTACTTGTGTTTTTTTTTTACGTCGCCCCAATGAATTTTGCGTGCCTTGATCTCTGCCATGCAAATCGTATTGTTTGCAATTTTTTTGGTTTCGATTTTTTTTTTTCATTTATGTATAACAGATACTAATGGTGTGACAAATTTTTAAGCAAATATCATTTTTTATATCTTCTCGCCTTGTCGTGCAGAGAAAGAAACGAACAACAAAATAGCCGTATTAAAATTTGGGTGGGTATATTAATTTCACTACAGAATTTCCGAAGTAAAACTTTTGCGTAGCAAATATATTTTCTGAAATGCTATACTTCCACACAGATTTCCCATCAATATCACTTATGTACATTGAATTCGATATTTAAATCAATTTTACAATCACTCATTCATATGCTGTGATTTGTCAGTCACTGCAAGTTAATGCTATAAATTGTAAATTGATTCAATTGCAATTTTGTGCTTCATATCCGTTGCCTCGATCTCAAGCTTTTTTAGCTGCTTTCATGCACTGGCAATATTAATTAAGTCGATTGAGTATATAGATGTGCAATTAGCAAATTTATGATATAATTTTCTGTAATCAGGGGTTTTCCAGTTCAAATCATTGCTTATGGATTGAGCGCAGAGCACGTCACTCGCATCATCATGATGATTGGTGGCGTTGGTGTGTGAAATTAAAATCACCCTTTTCTCGATTTGGGTTTTTTTTCACTTAATTAAGAATTATAATTGAATCAGAATTAGGAAATGAGTGAAGATAATTTTGCTGTGCAAGCTAAAAAAGAAAATTCTAAAAATATTTCTTTACTATCTGGCCCGGTGTGCTTCGCTACAACCTAAAGTGGCGATTCAAAATTGAATGTTTCTTTAAATATTATAAAGCTGGTTCCCAGCGCTAGGGTCTTTGTCGGATCTACATTACTTTATTTGTTTATCATGTGTTGTTCAAGTATAGGGTCTTTCGATAAGAGCGCTAAAAATGATTTTTTTTAATAAAACAAAAATGGTTTTGGATATTAATGAAATTCTTTATTCTTGTGAAAGTATATTCGATGTCATTGTGCATGGAACTCGATTTCTTTTGCATGGCCGCCACGAGCACGCTTGCAGAAGTCCAGACACTGAACCCAATTTTCATCGGTTTTCAAGCATAAATCGGCCGATACTGCTTGAATTTCACGTTAGATATCCGTACGAAGTTCATCAAACGTCCCTGGTTTGTTGGCATAGACCATAGACCCGATGTAGCCCCACAGAAAATAATTTAGCGTTGTCAAATTGCATGACCGAGGCGGCCAATCGACTGAAACATTTCGTGAGATTACACGTTCTCCAAACTTGGTTTCCTGGTTTCCAATAAATTGATTGTGACATTCGCTGTGTGGCGCCTTGCTGTTGGAACCACGTGTCTTCCAAGTCCATATCATCCAATTGGAGCCAAACATATTCTGTTATTATTGAACGGTAGCGATTCCCTTTCAAAGCAACATGCTGGCCTCGATCATCACGGAAGAATTATGGCCCAATGACGCCGCCGGCCCATAAGCCGCACCAAAACGTCATTTTTTCGGGATGCAATGATGACCCATGAAGTGTGTGTGGATTGCTGTCTGACAAGAGCTGGCAAAATATCGAAACATATATATTGGGTTGCCCAAAAAGTAATTGCGGATTTTTTAAAAAAAAGTAAATGCATTTTTAATAAAACTTAGAATGAACTTTAATCAAATATACTTTTTTTACACTTTTTTTCTAAAGCAAGCTAAAAGTAACAGCTGATAACTGACAGAAGAAAGAATGCAACTACAGAATCACAAGCTGTGAGAAAATTTGTCTACGCCGACTATATGAAAAATCCGCAATTACTTTTTGGGCAACCCAATATATAAATACCAAATATATATCAAAATATATTTGTCTGAATATCGATTGAGTTTTTTGCGAAATTGAACAAAAATATGCGATCCGACGCTGAACATCTATTATATAACAAGTAAAAGCGTGCAAAGTTCGGCAGAGTCGAATCTTATATACCCTCCTCCATGGATCGCTTTTGTCGAGTTCTTTTCCCGGCATCTCTTCTTAGGCAAAAAAGGATATAAGAAAAGATTTGCTCTGATATTAGAGCGATATTAAGATATGATCCACATTTAAATTATATGTTGGAGACCTGTGTAAAATGTCAGCCAATTCGAATAAGAATTGCGCCCTTTGGGGGCTCAAGAGTAAAATAGGGAGATCGATTTATATGGGAGCTGTGTCGGGCTATAGACCGATTCAGGCCATATTAAACACGTATGTTGGTGGTCATGAGAGGATCAGTGGTACAAAATTTCAGGCAAATCGGATAATAATAGCGACCTCTAGAGGCTCCAGAAATCAAGATCCCAGATCGGTTTATATGGCAGCTATATCAGGTTATGGACCGATTTGAACCATATTTGACACAGTTGTTGAAAGTAAGAATAAAATACGTCATGCAAAATTTCAGCCAAATCGGATAGGAATTGCGCTCTCTAGAAGCTCAAGAAGTCAAGACCCAAGATCGGTTTATATGACAGCTACATCAGGTTATGAACCGATTTGAACCATACTTGGCACATTTGTTGGATATCATAACTAAACACGTCGTGCAAAATTTCATCCCAATCGGATAAGAATTGCGCACTCTAGAGGCACAAGAAGTCAAGGCCCCAGATCGGTTTATATGGCAGTATATCAGGTTATGGACCGATTTGAACCATACTTGACACAGTTGTTGGATATCATAACAAAACACGTAGTGCAAAATTTCATTCCATTCGGATAAGAAAGGCGCACTCTAGAGGCTCAAGAAGTCAAGACCCAAGATCGGTTTATAGGGCAGCTATATCAAAGCATGGACCGATATGGCCCATTTACAATACCAACCAATCTACACTAATAAGAAGTATTTGTGCAAAATTTCAAGCGGCTAGCTTTACTCCTTCGGAAGTTAGCGTGCTTTCGACAGACAGACGGACGGACATGGCTAGATCGACATACAATTTCACGACGATCAAGAATATATATACTTTATGGGGTCTCAGACGAATATTTCGAGTAGTTACAAACAGAATGACGAAATTATTATATCCCCTATCCTATGGTGGAGGGTATAAAAACGGCTGCACCGATTCTCATGAAATTTTCACAGATGCTAGAGTTTGAGCTCCCGGTGAAAATAAAGTCCTACCTTTCTTGATATCCGTAGGTGGGCTGACCCTACCCCTTACCCGCATTTTCAACAACGCCAGATCTCGGAGACGGGTGCATCGATTTAAGCGAAACTTTATATGCCACCTGGTATGGTATCCCAAAAATACGAAATTGGTATAAAATTTTGGGGTTAAATAATCTAGGGGGACGCCCCATCCTAAAAACCCATCCGAACGGACATGTTTACCGATTGGGACAATATGGGAATCAAACGAAAGGTATTTAAGAGTAGCGTGCGAACTTGGTATACAAATTTCACCCTAAGTGTTCGGGGGGTCCCCGATCCCCAAAAACACCACTCAACAGGACACGTTTACCGCTTTGGTCAATATGGGTATCAAATGAAAGAGTCTGAGGGGTCTCCTCACCCCCCAAAACACCCCAGCAGGACAGGTAAACCGATTGGGACAATAGGGATATCAAATAGAAGAAATTAAAAAGTATAGTTAAAAGCTAATATAAAAATGTATTTCTTGGATATGGGGCGCCCCACCCCCCAAAAATCCCTCAACAGGGCATATTTACCGATTGGAACAATATGGGTATCAAATGAAAGGTGCTTGGAAGTTGAGTACACATCTGTTATAAGAATTTGGTCCAAGGTGTCTACGGGGCCTCTCCAAACCCAAAAACCCCTAAAACCGGCATGAATATCAAACGTCACAAAATGGGTATAAAATGAAAGTTCTTCGAGAGTAGACTATGAATAATATAAACACATTTGGGACCGAGTCTGGGACCGGTCCAGCCACTAAATACTCATCAATAGGACGTGTATTTCGATCGGGATAAGGAATATGGGATTTTAGCGAAGGTCTATGACGTTAGATTTCAAATCTTATTTTGATATAAGGATTCAAGTATTTAGGTTACGTCCTGCCGTTCAGACGGAAATGAAGATCTTGGCATTAAAGTACTCAAATAAATTGTCTTCAGGGTCTTAGCGTCGACGCTCTTCTCCCAATAAAAACAGCACCACACTGTCATGTAGGACGACCGAGAATATATTGTGTTAAAACAAGTAAAAAGGCGTTAAGTTCGGCCGGGCCGAACTTTGGATACCCACCACCTCGGGTATATATGTAAACCACATTTCATCAAAATTCGGTGAAAATTTCATACCTTATACTCATACCGATCTGAACTATATACGACACGGATGTCGAAAAGCCGAACATAGGTCACTGTGTCAAATTTCAGTGAAATCGGATTATAAATGCGCCTTTTATGGGGCCAGGACTTTAAATCGAGATATCGGTCTACATGGCAGCTATATCCAAATCTGGACCGATGTGGGCCAAGTTGAATAAACATGTCGAAAAGCCTAACACAATGCACTGTCCCAAATTTCGGCGAAATCGGACAATAAATGCCTCTTTTATGGGCCCTAAACCTTAAATCGAGAGATCGGTCTCTATGGCAGCTATATGCAAATCTGAACCGATCTGGGCAAAATTGAAGAAGGACGTCGAAGAGCCTAACCAAACTCACTGTGTCAAATTACAGCGACATCGGACAATAAATGCGTCTTTTATGGCCCCAAAACCTAAAACCTAGATATCGGTCTATATGGCAGCTATATCCAAATCTGGACCGATCTGGACCAAATTGAAGAAATATGTCAAAGGGCCTAACATAACTCACGGTCCCATATTCCATATTATGGGCCTTACACCATAAATCGGAGGAACAATCTATATGGCAGCTATATCCAAATCTGGACCGATCTGAGCCAAGTCGATGGGCCTTACATAATTCACTGTCCCGAATTTCATCGAAATCGGATAATAAATGTGGCTTTTGTGGGCCTAAGACCCTTAACCGGAGGATTGGTCTATATGGCAGCTATATCCAAATCTGAACCGATCTGGGCCAAATTGACAAAGAATGTCGAAGGGTCTAGCACAACTCACTGTCCCAAATTTCAGCGAATTTGGATAATAAATGTGGCTTTTATGGGCCTAAGACCCTAAATCGAAGGATCGGTCTATATGGCAGCTATATCCAAATCTGGACCGATCTGAGCCAAATTACCGAAGGATGTCAAATGGCCTAACACAACTCACTGTCCCAAATTTCAGCAAAATCGGATAATAAATGTGGCTTTTATGGGCCTTAGACCCTTAATCGGCGGATCGGTCTATATGGGGGCTATATCAAGATATAGTCCGATATAGCCCATCTTCGAACTTAACCTGCTTATGGACAAAAAAAGAATCTGTGCAAAATTTCAGCTCAATATCTCAATTTTTAAAGACTGTAGCGTGATTTCAACAGACAGACGGACAGACGGACGGACATGTCTAGATCGTCTTAGATTTTTACGCTGATCAAGAATATATATACTTTATAGGGTCGGAAATGGATATTTCGATGTGTTGCAAACGGAATGACAAAATGAATATACCCCCATCCGTCGGTGGTGGGTATAAAAAGGACCATGATTTGCGGATCTGCATCTGGAATGTCCTGACTCTTTATAGAGTAGGTGCAATATACACGCTGGCGGATGTATTAGAGAAGTACAAGGCAGATATCACCGCCTTACGGGAAGTGCGTTGGACTGGGAATGGCGCCACTACAACACCAAACGATGACGAACTATGCTGTAGCTGCCATAACACGAGGCATGAATTTGGCTGTGGATTTGTGGTTAGTCGGAGAGTGAAACACCTTGTCGCCAGCTTTACTCCGGTGGATGAGAGGCTAGCCACAATTCGCATAAACGCCAAATTCTTCAACATCAGCTTCAATTGTGCCAATGCCCCGACGGAGGACAAGGACGAGCAGACCAAGGATATTTTCTACGAGTGCCTAGAGAGAGAATATGACCGCTGCCCCCCCCCCCCCCCCATGACATTAAAATCGTTCTGGGAGATTTTAATGCGAAGATAGTGAAGGAAGAGATTTTTGGTGAGTAAATTTTTTTTGGTGGGTAAATTTGTACTCTTGGGGAAGGGACGGTGCCCAAAAAACATTGTCCCACATTTGCATATCACATTCGTATTTTACTCCCAAGTACCTTCACTTGAGCCCCATATTATGATGGTCAATAAATAATTGCTGTTTGTAGAATGCTTTTTGGGTATAAATTTCGTGCTCTACTCCCCAATACTTTTCGTTGGAGCCGCACATTGACCTGGTCGGTATACATGTCCGATTTAGGTGTGTTTTGGGAGAAGGGTTGTCTTCCAAACACAGCCCTGAAAATAAATCAGCATCGTGCTTTACTCTAAATATCATTTATTTGAATCCCATATTGCTAATGGACTTAAAGTTGGATATCAAATTCGTTTTCTAGTCTCAAATTATTATTGCAAAAGCCAGCAAATATGTCCGCTATGTGGAGAACTCCACTCTCTTTAAGACCCAAATTGACATGGTTAGCAAATACGTCCTTTTTAGGGGTTGTCATGGGGGTGGGACGTCCCCTTGACAGTTGGTCTCTAATGTTGATATCAGATTCGTGGTCTACTCCAAAATACCAATACTGAACTGCTTCGAAAAAAGGCAAGATCTTCCTGTGCCATGTGTTTAGGCACGAAAAATGTCTTTACGAACAGGGTCTGCGTACCAAGGTTCTGGCTTCTACACGAGAAAGTAAGAGGTTTTGGTCGTTCGTGAAAAGAGGAAAGGGTAGTTCTTCATCTATTCCAACTCATGTTAAGGACGATCAAACGTTCACTGACCCGGTTGATAAGGCTAACCTGTTAGCTGATATATTTGCAGGGAATTCTTCCCTGCCGTATAGCAATCAACCACTCCTCTCAATCGAAAATGTGTCTGGCATCATGCCACAAACATTTTTTCGAACTCGTGGAGTTAAAAGGGTTCTTGATCAAGACGTAAATAAATCCTCGGGCCCGGATGGCATATCAACACTTGTCTTACGCAAGTGTTCTTCGACGCTCGCTCGTCCATTACGCAACCTTTTCAATCTTGCCTACCATGCGGGAGTCTTCCCGGCGCGTTGGAAGGTTGCTAACGTTCAGCCAATACCCAAGAAGGGTGAGGCAAACAACCCTGCGAATTATCGGCCAATTGCGATATGCTCCGCTCTCTCCAAGGTCATGGAGAGCATGGTTAATCACAATCTTGTGAGGTATTTAGAGTCTAATGGCCTTCTTAGCGACCAGCAGTATGGGTTTCGCAGAAATCGCTCTACGGGTGACCTCATGGCACTTCTGTCGGAACGTTGGAGTCGCTCAATCCACCAGTTTGGCGAGAGTACGGTTGTGGCTCTGGATATCTCCAAGGCATTTGATAGGGCCTGGCACGGTGCACTACTAACAAAGCATGTCGCATTTGGTGTCGGTAATCGCTTCGTTCGATTTTTTTCGAGCTTTCTCAGAGATCGCACTATTCGAGTCTTTATAGATGGGGTGTTTTGGGGATTGGGGTGGTCCACCATTTCCACATTTATTTGAATCCTTTATTGCCGTTGGCCTTAAAATTGGGTATCAAATTCGTTTTCTATTCTCATTTAAACTCGTTATTGCAAAGGTCAGCAAATATGTCCGGTTTGGAGTATTGGCCCTAAAAACTATAAGTATTAAGTTCCACTCTTGGTGTGACAATTGGATATTAGATACGTTTTCTTATCCTAAATACCTTTCATTTGAGTCCCATATTGTCGTGATTGATGTAAATATATGTTTGGTAGGATTTAGGGTCATGTAAGTCAAGCTCTTGCATTTTGGGCAAAAGGAGTTGGATATCGTCTCTTGCTAGCGCTCACCATTCTCAGATACGTTACGATTCGTATCACCTTTGAAGAAGTACGATTCAATGATGCCACCAGCCCATACACCGCACCGAACTGTGACTTTTTCTGGATGCATTGATAGCTTTTGCAATGCTTCTGGGTGATCTTCACTCCAAAATCAGTAATTCGACAATTATTTACGCCAAATTAGCCAAAAATGAGCTTCGTCACAAAATGAAAGAAGCTCGCGAGGAACTTTCTTAACAGAGCACGTATAATAAAATTCAATAATTTGGAAGTGTTGTTCGTAGTTCGATTCATGGTTAAATTATAGACCTAACTGAAGATGTTTGACAGTTAAATAGAAAAAAAAACGTGCATGAGCTGTTTAAACCTGTGTTGCCAAAAAGATAATAGCTTTAAAATCACCCTTTATATCTATTGCCCGAATTTATAATTATAGGGTAGGTGTAAGGTAATATATAGACGGCTCCGCCTGACTTTATACTTTCCTTACTGGTTACATTCGCAAATTGATGGGGTGCTTCAAATGATCTGAGAGGTACAATGGTGGGAACTAGTAGGCATTTTCCTTTCCTGTTTTCGTGATATCACAATGGACGAAAATGTCAAAGTGAGTCTGATTACAGATTGTCACTTAAACCTAATCTAACCCGCTTTAGCTGAAATTTGAAAGAGTCAGCTGGATATATATCTTATATCGACTGTTCTACCGCTTAATGCTGCAATGCCCATCAAAAGAAGTTCATCAACCAATTTCACTGTAATTTGGAATTGACTTAGAATCTTTCAAACCCTTTCAATCCCCATCTTTCAATTAAAGATTTTCAACCTAAAAGAAGTAAAAAGGCGTTAAGTTCGGCCGGGCTCAACTTTGGATACCCACCACCTCGGGTATATATGTAAATCATCTTTCATCAAACCCCGGTGAAAATTGCATATGTCCCATAGCAGTTATAACGAAATATGTTCCGATTTGGACCAAATACAAATAAGAACAAGTCATTGTTCAATTGTGTTTAACAAATTATTGGTCTTTTTTGTAGATATATATATAAACCGACCTGAACCATATAAAACATAGATGTTGAAAAGCCTAACATAAGTCACTGTTTCAAATTTCAGTGATATCGAATTATAAAGGCGCTTTTTATGGGGCCAATACTTTAAATCGAGATATCGGTCTATATGGCAGCTATATCCAAATCTTGATCGATCTAGACCCAATTGTAGAAATATGTGGAGGGGCTTACCTTGACTCACTGTCCCAGAATTTGGGCGACATGGGCTTAAACCCGTAAATCGGAGGATCGGCAGCTATAACCAAATCTGGATCGATCCGGGCCAAATTAACGAAGGGCCTAACACAACTCACCGCCCTAAATTTCAGCAAAATCCGATAATAATTGTGGCTTTTATGGGCCTAAGACGCTAAATCGACGGATCGGTCTATATGGCAGCTATATCCAAATGTGGACGGATCTGAGCCAAATTAAAGAAAGATGTCGAAGGGCCTAACACAATTCACTGTCCCGAATTTCATTAAGTTCGGATAATAAATGTGGCTTTTATGGGCCCAAGACCCTTAATCGGAGGATCGGTCTATAAGGCAGCTATATCCAAATCTGGACAGATCTGAGGCAAATTGACGAAGGATGTGGAAGGGCCTAACACAACTCACCGCCCTTAATTTCAGGCAAAATCCATTAAAAATTTGAAATGTAGGACAGTGAGTCCTTTGACTTCCTTCGTTAATTTGGCGTAGATCGGTTCCGATTTGGATATAGCTGCCATATAGACCGATCCGCTGATTTAGCGTCTTAGGCCCACAAAAACCAAATTTATTATCCGATTTTGATGAAATTCGGGACAGTAAATTGTGTTAGGCCCTTCGACTTCCTTCGTTAATTTTGCCTAGATCGGTTCAGATTTGGATATAGCTGCCATATAGACCGATTATCCAATTCAGGGTCTTAGGCCCACAAAAGCCATATTTATTATCCAATTTTGATGAAATTCGAGACAGTGAATTGTGTTTGGCACATCGACATCCTTCGTCAATTTGGCCCAGATCGGTATAGATTTATATATAGCTGCCATATAGACCGATCCTCCGATTTAGGGTCTTAAGCCCATAAAAGCCACATTTATTATCCGATTTTGCTGAAGTTTGGGACAGTGAGTTGTCTTAGGCCCTTCGACTTCTGTCTTCAATTTGGCCCAGATCGGTTCAGATTTGGATATAGCTGCCATATAGACCGATTTCCTGATTTAAGGTTTTGCGCCCATAAAATGCTCCTTTATTGTCCGATGTCGCCGAAATTCGGGACAGTGATTTAAATTAAGCCCCTAGACATACTTTGCAATATCGCACAGATCGGTCCAGATTTGGATATAGCTGCCATATAGACCGATATCTAGGTTTTAAGTTTTGGGGCCATAGAAGACGCATTTATTGACTGATGTCGCTGAAATTTGAGACAGTGAGTTTAGTTAGGCTCTTCGACGTCCTTTTTCAATTTTGCCCAGATCGGTCTAGATTTGAATATATTGTAGCTGCCATACCGATCTCTCGATTTAAGGTTTTCGGCTCATAAAAGAGGCATTTATTGTCCGATTTCGCTTAAATTTAGGACAGTGCTTTAAGTTAGGCTCTTGGCCCCATAAAATTCGCATTTATAATCCTATATCACTGAAATTTGACAAAGTCTTATATTAGGCTTTTCGACATCCGTGTCGTATATGGTTCAGATCGGTTTATTTTTAGATATATCTACTGTACTTATTAGTATTTGGACCAAAATCGGAACACATTTTAATATAACTGATATGGGACGTAAGTTATGAATTTTTCACCGAATTTTGATGAAAGGCGGTTTACATATATACCCGAGGTGGTGGGTATCCAAAGTTCGGCCGGGCCGAACTTAATGCCTTTTTATACCCTCCACCATAAGATGGGGGGTATACTAATTTCGTCATTCTGTTTGTAACTACTCGAAATATTCGTCTCAGACCCCATAAAGTATATATATTCTTGATCGTCGCGACATTTTATGTCGATCTAGCCATGTCCGTCTGTCCGTCCGCCCGTCCGTCCGTCCGTCCGTCCGTCTGTCTTTCGAAAGCACGCTAACTTCCGAAGGAGTAAAGCTAACAGCTTGAAATTTTGCACAAATACTTCTTATTAGTGTAGTTCGGTTGGTATTGTAAATGGGCCATATCGGTCCATGTTTTGATATAGCTGCCATATAAACCGATCCTGGGTCTTGACTTCTTGAGCCTCTAGAGTGGGCAATTCTTATTCAATTGGAATGAAATTTTGCACGGCGTGTTTTGCTATGATATCCAACAACAGTGCCAAGTATAGTTCAAATCGGTCCATAACCTGATATAGCTGCCATATAAACCGATCTTGGGTCTTCACTTCTTGAGCCTCTAGCGTGCGCAATTCTTGTCCGATCAGAATGAAATTTTGCACGACGTGTTTTGTTATCATATCCAACAACTGTGCAAAGTATGGTCCAAATCGGTCAATAACCTGATATAGCTGTGATATAAACCGATCTTGGGTCTTGACTTCTTGAGCCTCTAGAGGGCGCAATTCTTATCCGATTGAAATGAAATTTTGCACGACGTGTTTTGTTGTTATATCCAACATATGTGCCAAGTATGGTTCAAATCGGTGCATAACCTGATATAGCTGCCATATAATCCGATCTTGGGTCTTGACTTCTTGAGCCTCTAGAGTGCGCAATTCTTATCCGATTGGAATGAAATTTTGCACGACGTGTTTTGTTGTTATATCCAACATATGTGCCAAGTATGGTTCAAATCGGTGCATAAGCTGATATAGCTGCCATATAATCCGATCTTGGGTCTTGACTTCTTGAGCCTCTAGAGGGCGCAATTCTTATCCGATTAGAATGGAATTTCGCATGACGTGTTTCGTTATGATATCCAACAACTGTGCCAAGTATGGTTGAAATCGGCCCATAACCTGATATAGCTGCCATGTAAATAGATCTGGGGATTTGACTTCTTGAGCTTCTGGAGGGCGCAATTCCTATCCGATTTGGCTGAAATTTTGCATGACGTATTTTATTTTAACTTTCAACAACTGTGTCAAATAAGGTTCAAATCGGTTCATAACCTGATATAGCTGTCATATAAACCGATCTAAGATCTTGACTTCTTGAGCCTCTAGAAGTCGCATTTATTATCCGAATTGCCCGAAATTTTGTACGACGGATTCTCTCATGACCATCAACAAACGTGTTTATTATGGTCTGAATCGGTCTATAGCCCGACACAGATCGCATATAAATCATTCTCTCTATTTTACTTCGTGAGCCCCAATGGGCGCAATTCTTATACGAATTGGCTGAAATTTTACACAGGTCTCCAACATATAATTTAATTGTGGTCCGAACCGGACCATATCTTGATATCGTTTTAATAGCAGAGCAACTCTTTTCTTATATCCTTTTTTGCCTAAGAAGAGATGCCGGGAAAAGAACTCGACAAATGCGATCAATGGTGGAGGGTATATAAGATTCGGCCCGGCCGAACTTAGCACGCTTTTACTTGTTACTTGTTTCATTGATGTTATACAGACCGATTTCCTGATTTGATGTTTGCTCCTCTTGACATCTGACCTCAATATGGTCGAATTCGTAAAATTTTTAGATATAGTTGCCATATAGGCCGTTCTCCCGATTTAATATCATCGGCTCAAAAGCCGCATTTAATACGCGATTTCGGCAAAGTTTGCAACAAGACTCATACACATTCTTGCCTATTATGATTAAAACGAAATCATAGTTTGGATATAGCTGCCATATAGACTCTCTAGAAATTGGTCGATGTCGGAGCATAATTGGTAGATGTCGGACCATAATTTCATATCGCTGTATAAAAATCGAGCTTCCGAAAAAATTTCTTGGATTCATAAACGTTGCATTGCCGGCGAATGCAATTGCATTCCACTATCCGGAACTTATGAACGCGACCGGCAGCTTTCAGGTAAGCTTCACATCATAACAATGAACTCCACACAGATAGCAGCTCATAGTTAACCCTTCGAGTGCGATACAAATGCATCATATTCCAGGTGAAAAACTGGGATGCTGAGTTAGTACTCTCAATGCGCTGCGGAGTTCGTACTCTCATGGCCATTGACGAGGCGTATATTTTAAAATCGCTCTGAAGGCTCTTATTGGTACGAAAATGCGATTCAAAGTCCTAGGCCGACGACCGGAATTCATAAGTCGGCTGCAAAAAGCTTGTGAATTTATTAAACTCAACATCAGGCTGTGATCCTAGGAATGATGGTATCTGTCAACAATGTCATAAAATTGACGCAGCGTAGGCAAGGTTTGGTTAGTGTGAAAGTCTCTTGAACAATTAACGTTCGTTTCCTATGTCTTTTTCCCCATATTAAAAGAGGCAAATTTATTTTTTCGCATCGTACTTCTCTCATTATTTAAATATTTAAAGTATCATTTACCACTGACCTTTGTTTTTATGAAAATCCATTACAAAAACAATAGTAAAATTTAAAAAAAAAAACATAGAACCGACATGAAAAGCTTCAATAAACAACTAAGATACAATAAGTCGTTTGGCTAAATATCAAAAGTGGAATTACAAAGTGACTGGAAATGTAACATTGTTTGCACATGTGCTAATGCAGCGAACCAATAAAGGAGAAAAAGTCACATCCAAATGGGTTTTTGCTAAAGATATAATGGCAAGTCGAGACAATTGGAAAGAGACCGGATCTATCTTTATTGGATTAATTGCATTAATGTTAACATTTACAAAAATTATTCAACTTGAAGTAACATATTAACTTAGTTTCGATTAGGTGATCAATGATTAGTACAGGTTTTGTCTATGAAGTTGTCCCCATCAAACCCATCATTATACGAGTGGCAATGTGTCAAACAATTTGTCGGTGGTATACAAAACAAGTAAAGCGTGCCAAGTTCGGCCGGCCCGAATCTTATATACCCTCCACCATGGATTGCATTTGTCGAGTTCTTTTCCCGGCATCTCTTCGTAGGCAAAAAATGATATAAGAAAAGATTTGCTCTGCTATTAGAGCGATATCAATATATGGTCCAGTTTGGACCACAATTAAATTATATGTTGGAGACCTGTGTAAAATGTCAGCCAATTCGAATAAGAATTGCGCCCTTTGGGGGCTCAAGAAGCAAAATAGAGAGATCGATTTATATGGGAGCTGCATCGGGCTATAGACCGATTCAAACACGTATGTTGATGGTCATGAGAGAATCCGTAGTACAAAATTTCTGGCAAATCGGATAATAATTGCGACTTCTAGAGGCTCAAGAAGTCAAGATCCCAGATCGGTTTATATGTCAGCTATATCAGGTTATGGACCGATTTGAACCATACTTGTCACAGTTGTTGGATATCATAACAAAATACTACGTGCAAAAATTCATTCCAATCTGATAAGCATTGCGCCCTCTAGAGGCTCAAGAATTCAAGACCCAAGATCGGTTTATATGTCAGCTATATCAGTTTATGGACCGATTTGAACTATACTTGGCACTGTTGTTGGATATCATAAGAAAACACGTCGTGCATAATTTAATCCCAATCGGATAAGAATTGCGCACTCTAGAGGCTCAAGAAGTCAAGACCCAAGATCGGTTTATATGACAGCTATATCAGGTTATGGACCGATCTGAACCATACTTGGCAAAGTTGTTGGATATCATAGCAAAACACGTCGTGCAAAATTTAATTCCAATAGGATAAGAATTGCGCACTCTAGAGGCTTAAGAAGTCAAGAACCAAGATCGGTTTACATGGCAGCTATATCAAAACATGGACCGATATGGCCCATTTACAATACCAACCGACCTACACTAATAAGAAGTATTTGTGCAAAATTTCAAGCGGCTAGCTTTACTCCTTCGGAAGTTAGCGTGCTTTCGACAGACAGACATGGCTAGATCGACATAAAATGTCGCGACGATCAAGAATAAATATATACTTTATGGGGTCTCAGATGAATATTTCGAGTAGTTACAAACAGTATGACGAAATTAGTATACCCCCCATCCTATGGTGGAGGGTATAAAAATCAATTTGTGTTTGTTTGAAGGATTCTTTATTTGTTTGTGTGTTCCTTAT
This sequence comes from Stomoxys calcitrans, assembly GCF_963082655.1. Classification (NCBI taxonomy): domain Eukaryota; kingdom Metazoa; phylum Arthropoda; class Insecta; order Diptera; family Muscidae; genus Stomoxys; species Stomoxys calcitrans. The sequence goes on from NC_081552.1 coordinate 39,811,661, forward strand.
AGACTCAGAAACGGCTGAACCGATTTTCTTGAAATTTTCGCTGATGGTGCATAATAATCCCGTGATGAAAATGAGGTACTTCGTTTTTTGATATCTAAAGAGGGAGCGGACCCTCCCCCTTACCCTAATTTTCTGAAACGCCAGATCTCGGAGATGAGTGGTGCGATTTTAGTGAAATTTTGTGTGCTCTCTTATAGTAACCTAAAAGTAACAAGTAAAAAGGCGTTAAGTTCGGCCGGGCCGGACTTTGGATACCCACCACCTCGGGTATATATGTAAACCACCTTTCATCAAAATTCGGTGAAAATTTCATACCTTATGACCCATATCAGCTATATCAAAACATGTTCCGATTTGGACCAAATACTAATAAGTACAGTAGCTATATCTAAAAATTAACCGATCTGAACCATGTACGACACGGATGTTGAAAAGTCTAACATAAGTTACTATGTAAAATTTCAGTGAAATCGGATTATAAATGCGCTTTTTATGGGGCAAAGACTTTAAATCGATAGATCGGTCTACATGGCAGCTATATTCAAATCTGGATCGATCTGGGCAAAATTGAAGAAGGACGTCGAAGAGCCTAACTTAACTCACTGTCTCAAATTTCGGCGACATCGGACAATAAATGCGTCTTTATGGCCCCAAAACCTAAAACCTAGATATCGGTCTATATGGCAGCTATATCTAAATTTGAACCTATCTGTGCGATATTGCAGATGTATGTCAAGGGGCTTAACTTGACATACAAATTTCGGCGACATCGGACAATAAATGAGCATTTTATGGGCCCAAAACCTTAAATCAAGAAATCGGTCTATATAGCAGCTATATCCAAATCTGAACCGATCTGGGTCAAATTGAAGAAAGATGTCGAGGGGCCTAACGCAACTCACTGTCCCAAATTTCAGCAAAATCGGGTAATAAATGTGGCTTTTATGGGCCTAACACCATAAATCGGAGGATCGGTCTATATGGCAGCTATATCCAAATCTGAACCGATCTGGGCCAAATTGACGAAGGATGTCGAAGGTCCTAACACAACTCACTGTCCCAAATTTCAGCAAAATCGGATAATAAATGTGGCTTTTATGGGCCTAACACCATAAATCGGAGGATCGGTCTATATGGCAGCTATATCCAAATCTGAACCGATCTGGGCAAAATTGACAAAAGATATCGAAGGGCCTAACACAACTCACTGTCCCGAATTTCAGTGGAATCGGATAAAAGATGTGGCTTTTATGGCCCTTAGACCCTAAATCGGAGGGTCGGTCTATATGGCAGCTATATCCAAATCTTGACCGACCTGAGCCAAATTGACGAAGGATGTCGAAGGACCTAACAAAACTCACTGTCCCAAATTTCAGCAAAATCGGGTAATAAATGTGGCTTTTATGGGCCTAACACCATAAATCGGAGGATCGGTCTATATGGCAGCTATATCCAAATCTGAACCGATCTGGGCCATATTGACGAAGGATGTCGAAGGGCCTAACACAACTCACTGTCCCAAATTTCAGCAAAATCAGATAATAAATGTGGCTTTTATGGGCCTAAGACCCTAAATCGGCGGATCGGTCTATATGGGGGCTATATGAAGATATAGTCCGATATAGCCCATCTTCGAACTTAACCTGCTTATGGACAAAAAAAGAATCTGTGCAAAATTTCAGCTCAATATCTCAATTTTTAAAGACTGTAGCGTGATTTCAACTTACAGACGGACAGACGGACGGACATGCCTAGATCGTCTTAGATTTTTACGCTGATCAAGAATATATATACTTTATAGGGTCGGAAATGGATATTTCGATGTGTTGCAAACGGAATGACAAAATGAATATACCCCCATCCTTCGGTGGTGGGTATAAAAATTTGGTATTCAAATTTTGGATGAGGTACCTAGAGGGGCGCCCCACCTCAAAATGGTGTTTGAGAGAAGAGCACGATGCTCTTATTTTTTCAGGGCCAAATGTCTGCGGGACCACCTTACCCCCGAAAACACACCTAAATCGGACATCATGAGAATATCGGGCTGAAATAAAGTAATTAAAGAATGGAGTACACTTTACATCCAAACGATCAATAAGATCATATGGGATTCAGATAAAGGCACTGATATTGTTAAACTGTTTGTCAAGCGATATATTATTTTCGTAGCATGTTATTTCACTAAAAGGTCTTTAATAGTCGAAAATAAATATTCCAAGAAAAATTTGTTTCATTTAAAGTAAAAGAAGGCTCAGCTAGAATATTATAAATATAGAAAAAATCTCCTAATTTTTGATTGTTTTATTAAACATTCTTTTTATACCCACCACCGTAGGATAGGAGGAATACTCATTTAGTCATTCCGTTTGCAACACATCGTAATATCAATTTTCCAACCTACAAAATATATATATATTTATATTTCGGATCGTCGTAAAATTCGAAGAAACAATGTCCGTGTGTCTGTCCGTCCACCTTTTGTAATCACTTTACAGCCTTCAAAAATTGAGAAATTGAGCTGGAGTCTGAAACAAATACGTCTTTGTGATACACGCTGGTTATGTCCTTGAACGGGCAAAATCTGACCATATTTGGATATAGCTGCTATATAGACCGATCTGCCAATAAAAGGTCTAATGCCCATAAACGCTTTATTTTCTATCCGATTTTGCTGAATTTTTAATCAGTGTGTAGCTTAAGGCTTTCCGACATCTGACCCAAATATGGTTCAGATCGGTTTAAATATATACCGATCTCTCGATAAGGGGTCTGAAGCTAATAAAAGCTTTATTTCGTAGGCGATTCCACTGAAATATGAAACAGTGGGTTATTTAAAGCCACCCAAAATCTGACCTATTTATGGATTAGATCAAACAATATTTAGATATAGCTGCCATATAGACCGATATCCAGATAAAGAGTCTGAAGCCCATAACAGCTGTATTTTTTAACCGATTTCACTGAAATTTTAAATAGTTAGTAGTTTTAGGACTCCTGATATCCGTCCCAAATATGGTTCGAATCTGACTATATTTAAATCTAGCTGGAATACAGACCGATCTCCCGATAAAGGTTCTGTAGCACATAAAAGCTTTATTTCTCAACCGATTTCGCTGAAATTAGAAACAGTGAATAGTTCTACGCCTCCCAACAAAGGACCCGAGTATGGTTCACATCAGACTTTATTTCGATATAGCTGTCATATAAACCGATCTGCCGATTAAGGATCTAAATCCCATAAAAGCTTTATTTTTTAGCCGATTTCGATGAAATTTGAAACAGCGAGTAATTTTAGGCTCAAATATGGTGAAGATGGGACTGTATTTAGATATAGCTGTCATATAGACCGATATGTCAGTTAAGGGTCTAAAGCTCATAAAAGCTTTATTTATTACCCGATTTTGCTGAAATTTGAAAAAAAAATTCAACAGTGACTTATATTTACTAGACCACACAATGTCCGTGCCGAATTTGTGTGCACAAGTTATCCAATTTTCACCGGATTGTAACGAAAGAGGGTTTACATATATAGCACAGATTTTGGGTATCCAAAGTTCGGCCCGCCCGAACTTAATGCCTTTTTTTATACCCACCACCGAAGGATGGGGGTATATTCATTTTGTCATTCCGTTTGCAACACATCGAAATATCCATTTCCGACCCTATAAAGTATATATATATTCTTGATCAGCGTAAAAATCTAAGACGATCTAGACATGTCCGTCTGTCCGTCTGACCGTCTGTCTGTTGAAATCACGCTACAGTCTTTAAAAATAGAGATATTGAGCTGAAATTTTGCACAGATTCTTTTTTTGTCCATTAGCAGGTTAAGTTCGAAGATGGGCTATATCGGACTATATCTTGATATAGCCCCCCTATAGACCGATCCTCCGATTTAGGGTCTAAGGCCCATAATAGCCTCATTTATTATCCGATTTGGATGAAATTTGGCACAGTGAGTTGTATTAGGTCCTTCGACAACCTTCGTTAATATGGCTGAGATCGGTCCAAATTTGGATATAGCTGCCATATAGACCGATCATCCGATTTTGGGTCTTAGGCCCATAAAAGCCACATTTATTATCCCATTTTGCTGAAATTTGGGACAGTGTGTTACGTTGGGTCATTCGACATCTTTCGTCATTTTGGCCCAGGTCGGTCCAGATTTGGATATAGTTGCCATATAGACCGATCCTCAGATTTAGGGTCTTAGGCCTAATAAAGCCGCATTTATTATCCGATTTTGCTGAAATTTGGGTCAGTGAGTTGCCTTAGGCCCTTCAACATCTTTCTTCTATTTGGCACTGATCGGTTCAGATTTGGATATAGCTGCCATATAGACCGACCCTTCGATATAAGGTTTTGGGCCCATAAAAGACACATTTATTATCCAATTTCTTAAAACTTGGGTCAGTGAGTTGTCTTAGGCCCTTCAACATCTATCTTCAATTAGGCCTTAATCGAACCAGATTTGGTTATAGCTGCCATATAGACCGACGACTCGATATAAGGTTTTGGGCCCATTAAAGGCGCATTTTTTGTCTGATGTCGCCGAAATTTGGGATTAAGACCCTTGACATATTTCTGCAGATTTGGATATAGCTGCCATATAAACCGATCTCTCGGTTTTAGGTTTTGGGGCCATAAAAGGCGCATTTATTGTCCGATGTCGCCGAAATTTGGGACAGTGAGTTAAGTTAAGACCCTTGACATATATCTGCAATATGGCAGAGAACATATTGGCAGCTATATTTGGATATAGCTGCCAAATAGACCGATCTCTTGATGTAATGTTTTGGGCCCATAAAAGGCGCATTTATTGTCCGTTGTTGCCGAAATTTGGGACAGAGAGTTAAGTTAAGCCCCTCCACATAATTCTGCAATTTCTATAATTCATATAGACCGATATCGCGATTTTTCTTGGCAACATAAAAAGCGCATTTATAATCCGATATCACTGAAATTTGAAACAGTGACTTATGTTAGGCTTTTCGACATCTATGTTGTATATGGTTCAGATCGTATTTGGTCCAAATCGGAACATATTTCGTTATAACTGCTATGGGACATAAGGTATGCATTTTCACTGGGTTTTGATGAAAGGTGATTTACATATATACCCGTGGTGGTGGGTATCCAAAGTTCGGCCCGGCCGAACTTAACGCCTTTTTACTTATTTTTGTTTTTTCTCTTCCCGTTTTATAATAATTTAGTATAAATCAAGAAATTAAAAACAAAATATTGTTCTATAATTAAAAGCAAGTTATAAGAAATTTTTTTCTTTCTTTTAATTGTGGCCATTTCAAGGTTATTCGTCAATGAAGATCAACAAAAAGTTGAGACTTCGCCAGGTGAATCTGTAGTTTCACAAATTAAATGTTTTTTTGAGGTGTTATTATAATTAAAGATTAAGAGCTTAAGATGTTAAAACAAAGACTAATAGTAATTTCATAAAAAATAATGCAAGATTTAGAGGGAGAGAAGTGAAGAAGGGTACAAAAAAATTTTGTTTGATTGATGGCTGTTATTTTATATTCATATACCAATCATACGAAATTTCTAACTTAATTTTGTAGCAGATTCTGCTCTCAAAAAAAATAGAAATTAATCACTGAAACCACACACAACTGAAAAAGAAAAAACAAAACTACCAACTTACTAAATCAGTACCAAATATTGGGTTGCCCAAAAAGTAATTGCGTATTTTTCATATAGTCGGCGTTGACAAATTTTTTCACAGCTTGTGATTCTGTAATTGCATTCTTTCTTCTGGCAGTTATCAGCTGTTACTTTTAGCTTGCTTTAGAAAAAAAAGTATTTTTGATCAAAGTTCATTCTAAGTTTTATTAAAAATGCATTTACTTTCTTTTAAAAAATCCGCAATTACTTTTTGGACAACCCAATAGAACATGGTTTAAATCAATTTTTTTATGACACCCAGGATCGATCAAACTCAGGCCAATAGTTGATAATTAAAATATACATGCGAGTGTTTGAGTTGGACGCGTATCCATCTAACGATTTCTAATTGTAGCCTTCCATTGGTTTGCATTCGAGCGGCAACAAGACAACAGTAAAACTGGTACTGGTAAATAGCTACCAAAACAAAAGACTTAAGCACCAAACTTGTCAATTTTCTTGGGAACAACAATACAGTGAAGATGAAAAACAACAAAAAAGTCTCATGAGAAATTTCATTGTTTTCAGTTTTCCCCATGGACATGCTCCGTGTGTGGTCCACTAGTTTGACCGTGTTTTTCGTCTCCCTCTATGGCTTATGTTTTCATCAATACAACTCTACCTCGAAATAGTATGCCAAAGCTCTCATAAACAAACATATTGATTTAATTAACATGCTTATAATAAATTTCTTAAAATACAATCATCATGTATCTGCGTCATCATCATCATCATCATCAACATTAAGATCATTATTGGCTCATCATCATCATTACCCAGTGATGACAGCCAGTCTGGACTGTTGGTCTTGTCACTGCAGAAGTGGTCCCAATTTCTAAAGTTATGGAGTAACTTTAGTTGTTGTCTATTAGAGCTTCCCTGCAGAAATCTCATCAGGCGGTTTATGGCAGGGGGTAGAAGAAGCTACAATGGCTGATGTGTGTGTCCAAGTGTGTACATTTGAGCTGCCATTGTTAATGGAAATTATGACATTTCGCCGCTTTTTCGGGGTGTTCCGCACGTTCATTCATATCTGTGGCAAGTAATTAACACTTGACTGAAATGAGGGCTAATTTTACATACCGCCGCTGCTGACAAATATGTAAAAACACACATATTGGAAAAAAAAGCCAGACAACATACTCACACACACCTAATACCGCCTACCTATAAAAAAGACATAAACCATTGAAATGTCATAGCTGTGTAGATTTTAGAAAAACAAATAATGCAAAGCAGAGAATTGTGTTAAATTAAACAGAGTACATACTCGTATATGGTGGCATAGTTTGGGTGGTCCAAAGAATAAGCGCGCATTGAGGTTTGAAGTGTTGGTAAATAGGCTTTTGGTTGTACAAAAAACCGTACATGATTTAAAATAATTATCGAAATTTTACAAACAATTAAAAAAATTGAAAAACAAGTAAAAAGGGTTTAAGTTCGGCCGGGCCGAACTTTGGATACCCACCACCTCGGATATATATGTGAACCACATTTCATCAAAATTCGGTGAAAATTTCATACCTTATACTCATATACCTCATGTCGATCAGAACTATATACGACACGGATGTCGAAAAGCCGAACATAAGTCACTGTGTCAAATTTCAGTGAAATCGGATTATAAATGCGCCTTTTATGGGGCCAAGACTTTAAATCGAGATATCGGTCTACATGGCAGCTATATCCAAATCTGGACCGATTTGGGCCAAGTAGCATAAACATGTCGAAAAGCTTAACACAATGCACTGTCCCAAATTTCAGCGAAATCGGACAATAAATGCCTCTTTTATTTGCCCTAAACCTTAAATCGAGAGATCGGTCTATATGACAGCTATATGCAAATCTGGACCGATCTGGGTAAAATTGAAGAAGGACGTCGAAGAGCCTAACCAAACTCACTGTGTCGAATTTCAGCGACATCGGACTATAAATGCGTCTTTTATGGCCCCAAAACCTATAACCTAGATATCGGTCTATATGGCAGCTATATCCAAATCTGGACCGATCTGTGCGATATTGCAGAAGTATGTCAAGGGGCTTAACTTAACTCACTGTTCCAAATTTCGGCGACATCGGAGAATAAATGAGCATTTTATGAGCCCAAAACCATAAATCAAGAAATCGGTCTATATGGCAGCTATATCCAAATCTGAACCGATCTGGACCAAATTGAAGAAATATGTCAAAGGGCCTAACACAACTCACTGTTCCAAATTTCAGCATAATCGGATAATGAATTTGGCTTTTATGGGCCTTAAACCATAAATCGGAGGATCGATCTATATGGCAGCTATATCCAAATCTAGACCGATTTGAGCCAAATTAACGAAGGATGTCGATGGCCCTTACATAATTCACTGTCCCGAATTTCATCAAAATCGGATATTAAATGTGGCTTTTGTGGGCCTAAGACCCTAAACAGGAGGATCGGCCTATATGGCAGCTATATCCAAATCTGAACTGATTTGGACCAAATTAAAGAAGCATGTCAAAGGGCCTAAGACAACTCACTGTCCCAAATTTCAGCGAAATCGGACCATAAATGTGGCTTTTATGGGCCTTAGACCCTAAATCGGAGGATCGCTCTATATGGCAGCTATATCCAAATCTGGACCGATCTGAGCCGAATTGACAAAGGATGTCGAAGGGCCTAACACAACTCACTGTCGCAAATTTCAGCAAAATCGGATAATAAATGTGGTTTTTATTGGCCTAAGACCCTAAATCGGCGGATCGGTCTATATGGCAGCTATATCCAAATCTGAACTGATCTGGACCAAATTAAAGAAGCATGTCAAAGGGCCTAAGACAACTCACTGTCCCAAATTTCAGCGAAATCGGATAATAAATGTGGCTTTTATGGGCCTTAGACCCTAAATCGGAGGATCGGTCTATATGGCAGCTATATCCAAATCTGAACCGATCTGAGCCAAACTGACGGAGGATGTCGAAGGGCCTAACACAACTCACTTTCCCAAATTTCAACAAAATCGGATAATAAAAGGGGGTTTTTTTGGCCTAAGACCCTAAATCGGCGGATCGGTCTATATGGGGGCTATATCGAGATAAAGTCCTATATAGCCCATCTTCGAACTTAACCTGCTTAGGGACAAAAAAAAGAACCTGTGTAAAATTTCAGCTCAATATCTCTATTTTTAAAGACTGTAGCGTGATTTCAACGGACATAGGGACAGACGGACGGACATGTCTAGATCGTCTTAGATTTTTACGCTGATCAAGAATATATATACTTTATAGGGTCGGAAATGGATATTTCGATGTGTTGCAAACGGAATGACATAATGAATATACCCCCATCCTTCGGTGGTGGGTAAAAATATGCATAATTTATGGCCCCATAGCAGTTATATCAAAATATAGTCCGTTTTGGACCAAATTCAGAACGGACATTGAGTAGTCTAATAAGTAGAAATCATTGTTTAATTTTGTAGAACAAAATATCGGTCTTTTTGGTAGTTATATCCAAATATATACTGATCTGAAACATATACGACACGAATGACGAAAAGCCTGACATAAGTCACTGTGTCAAACTTCAGCGAACTCGGCTTATAAATGCGCCTCATATGGGGACAAGACTTCAAGTAGAGCGACTATTCGAGATATCCGACTATTCACTGGAGAGTATTCTAGATATCCGACCCCTTGACATACAGATTAAGTGTGGGGCAGCCACTGCTGCTATGAGACTTAAGGCGATGGGGAAATGGATTGAGGATTGGAACAGCTCATACCATCGCGGTATAATCGAGGAGACGATAGGAAACCTGGAAGAGAGAGAGAGAGAGAGAGAGCGACTATTCGAGATACCCGACTTTTCACTGGAGAGTATTCCAGATATCCGACCCCTTGACATACAGATTAAGTGTGGGGCAGCCACTGCTGCTATGAGACTTAAGGCGATGGGGAAATGGATTGAGGATTGGAACAGCTCATACCATCGCGGTATAATCGAGAAGACGATAGGAAACCTGGAAGGACGGGAAGAGGTTTCCGATCGGATACTTGAGATGAACCTTTAAGTGGAGTGCGAGGCACTGCTGCCATTGGCACAGTGTTGGATTGACGGAACCCTAGTATTGCCATCTGGGAGATCATGTTACACGGATGGATCAAAGCTAAAAGACCGATTGGGCCTGGAGGTCTAAATTGGGAACCCAGGGACTGAGATCTGTTTTAGACTGCCTGACCATAATACGATCCTGCAGGCGGAGATCCGGGCGATTACGGAATGCGTGAAGTGGTGCTAACGCGAGGACGTCGAGTGTGAACATCTTTACCGACAGGAAATTGCCATAAGGGAAATAACAACCAGGACGGTAAGGTCACGAACAGTATTGCAGTGTAAGAAGGAAATTAACGCCTTCTCAGAGGATGCCAAAATCCGCATCGTTTGGGTGCCGGGCCATAACGAAGTAAGGCCACAGGTCTGCCGTCAATAAACTTGGTTAACCCGGGTCGAAGCAGTCCGAGTTAAGGGAGTGCCCGACGAATGCGCATGCAACATTGTTGAACAGCGAAACAGTCGGTAGGATGGCGAAAATCCTATGGGGGGATCCAGATCGTGAGAAGACGAGGCAATTACTGAAAGGAAGTAAGATGGAGGTCAGTATAGCTTTTGGTATCATAATGGGACACATAGGACTTCGAGATCACTCATGTAAAATCGATGCGGCAGATGATAGTGCATGCGGGGAAGGCGATAAGACGTTGGAGCATTTCCTTTGTCATTGTCCGGTTTTCGCGTCTAACAGATACCGGCACTCATAGGGGAGTGGTATTGAAAACAATAAAGGATGTTGTATGTAACATGGGATTCCTAACTTAAAATTTTCTTTTTAGAGGTTACTTTATAGTTTTTAGAGCGCACAACAAGCCGATTACTGACTTAGGTGTATGTCCATAGTGAAATGGGGCGATTAATATCTGCACCCTCTTTTCAACCCAACCTAACCCCAACTCCTAGTGTAGAGGTCGGTCTATATGGCAGCTATATCCAAATCTGAACCGATCTGGCCTTACACAACTCACTGTCCCAAATTTTGGCAAAATCGGATAATAAAAGTGGCTTTTATGGGCCTAAGGCCCTAAGTCGGCGGATCGGTCTATTTGGGGGCTATATCAAGATATAGTCCTATATAGCTTGGGGGCTATATCAAGATATAGTCCTATATAGCCCATCTTCGAACTTAACCAGCTTAAATGGCTAAATCGTCTCAGATTTTCATCAACATTTCTGAGCCTAGTAAGTTTACATCGAAATATAGTCATCGGACTAGTCAAGACCAAATTGGAAATGTAAGTTGAGGGAGCCAACACTGCACATTATTCTAAATTTTATCGATATCGGCCAACAAGTGATGTAAATTAAATTAAATTAAATTAAATTAAATTAAATTAAATTAAATTAAATTAAATTAAATTAAATTAAATTAAATTAAATTAAATTAAATTAAATTAAATTAAATTAAATTAAATTAAATTAAATTAAATTAAATTAAATTAAATTAAATTAAATTAAATTAAATTAAATTAAATTAAATTAAATTAAATTAAATTAAATTAAATTAAATTAAATTAAATTAAATTAAATTAAATTAAATTAAATTAAATTAAATTAAATTAAATTAAATTAAATTAAATTAAATTAAATTAAATTAAATTAAATTAAATTAAATTAAATTAAATTAAATTAAATTAAATTAAATTAAATTAAATTAAATTAAATTAAATTAAATTAAATTAAATTAAATTAAATTAAATTAAATTAAATTAAATTAAATTAAATTAAATTAAATTAAATTAAATTAAATTAAATTAAATTAAATTAAATTAAATTAAATTAAATTAAATTAAATTAAATTAAATTAAATTAAATTAAATTAAATTAAATTAAATTAAATTAAATTAAATTAAATTAAATTAAATTAAATTAAATTAAATTAAATTAAATTAAATTAAATTAAATTAAATTAAATTAAATTAAATTAAATTAAATTAAATTAAATTAAATTAAATTAAATTAAATTAAATTAAATTAAATTAAATTAAATTAAATTAAATTAAATTAAATTAAATTAAATTAAATTAAATTAAATTAAATTAAATTAAATTAAATTAAATTAAATTAAATTAAATTAAATTAAATTAAATTAAATTAAATTAAATTAAATTAAATTAAATTAAATTAAATTAAATTAAATTAAATTAAATTAAATTAAATTAAATTAAATTAAATTAAATTAAATTAAATTAAATTAAATTAAATTAAATTAAATTAAATTAAATTAAATTAAATTAAATTAAATTAAATTAAATTAAATTAAATTAAATTAAATTAAATTAAATTAAATTAAATTAAATTAAATTAAATTAAATTAAATTAAATTAAATTAAATTAAATTAAATTAAATTAAATTAAATTAAATTAAATTAAATTAAATTAAATTAAATTAAATTAAATTAAATTAAATTAAATTAAATTAAATTAAATTAAATTAAATTAAATTAAATTAAATTAAATTAAATTAAATTAAATTAAATTAAATTAAATTAAATTAAATTAAATTAAATTAAATTAAATTAAATTAAATTAAATTAAATTAAATTAAATTAAATTAAATTAAATTAAATTAAATTAAATTAAATTAAATTAAATTAAATTAAATTAAATTAAATTAAATTAAATTAAATTAAATTTAAATTAAATTAAATTAAATTAAATTAAATTAAATTAAATTAAATTAAATTAAATTAAATTAAATTAAATTAAATTAAATTAAATTAAATTAAATTAAATTAAATTAAATTAAATTAAATTAAATTAAATTAAATTAAATTAAATTAAATTAAATTAAATTAAATTAAATTAAATTAAATTAAATTAAATTAAATTAAATTAAATTAAATTAAATTAAATTAAATTAAATTAAATTAAATTAAATTAAATTAAATTAAATTAAATTAAATTAAATTAAATTAAATTAAATTAAATTAAATTAAATTAAATTAAATTAAATTAAATTAAATTAAATTAAATTAAATTAAATTAAATTAAATTAAATTAAATTAAATTAAATTAAATTAAATTAAATTAAATTAAATTAAATTAAATTAAATTAAATTAAATTAAATTAAATTAAATTAAATTAAATTAAATTAAATTAAATTAAATTAAATTAAATTAAATTAAATTAAATTAAATTAAATTAAATTAAATTAAATTAAATTAAATTAAATTAAATTAAATTAAATTAAATTAAATTAAATTAAATTAAATTAAATTAAATTAAATTAAATTAAATTAAATTAAATTAAATTAAATTAAATTAAATTAAATTAAATTAAATTAAATTAAATTAAATTAAATTAAATTAAATTAAATTAAATTAAATTAAATTAAATTAAATTAAATTAAATTAAATTAAATTAAATTAAATTAAATTAAATTAAATTAAATTAATTAAATTAAATTAAATTAAATTAAATTAAATTAAATTAAATTAAATTAAATTAAATTAAATTAAATTAAATTAAATTAAATTAAATTAAATTAAATTAAATTAAATTAAATTAAATTAAATTAAATTAAATTAAATTAAATTAAATTAAATAAATTAAATTAAATTAAATTAAATTAAATTAATTAAATTAAATTAAATTAAATTAAATAAATTAAATTAAATTGAATTGAATTGAATTAAATTAAATTAAATTAAATTAAATTAAATTAAATTAAATTAAATTAAATTAAATTAAATTGAATTATTAATTAAATTAAATTAAATTAAATTAATTAAATTAAATTAAATTAAAATTAAATTAAATTAAATTAAATTAAATTAAATTAAATTAAATTAAATTAAATTAAATTAAATTAAAATAAATTAAATTAAATTAAATTAAATTAAATTAAATTAAATTAAATTAAATTAAATTAAATTAAATTAAATTAAATTAAATTAAATTAAATTAAATTAAATTAAACTAAATTAAATTAAATTCCCATACAAACTGGATTTGTTGCCCTATTTGACTCAAACTTTACTTGTAAAAGAGTTTTCGGGAACTCAATGAAATATGATCCAAACCAGCCCGATTTGTATATCACAATAGGTATTGTAGTGGAGTTGTTATAAAAGAGGAGGGTTAATTTATCCATGGTGGTGGGTATCCAAAGTTCGGCCACGGCGGAACTAGACACGTTCTTATTTGTTTTTTTTCTTCCTTCTTTGTTAATTAAGCATTAAGTTGTTTGATTAAATAATATTTTCTCATTGTTTGTAAACACTTTCTTGTGATTTTTTTTTTTGCAATTTCTGGCTTTTTGGACTCCATGGTCTTGGTTGGATTTTAATCTTCCACTGTCAGTATCCATGCCATGGTAGTTTTCGTGTGCACAATGTTGTTTAGGTTGTGGCTTCGGATAGATGACTTTTTGGAGATATATATCTTTGGGTCATTGGGTCATGTGCACATAAGTCATGGGTAGGAGTTTTGGAAACAATAAAATAAAATAATGAACTATGACAGCCATATGACAGTTATAGCCATTACCGATATACTAGTTGGCTATTGGAGTTGAGGGAAAAAAACGACACTTTGAAAATTTTTATCTTCAAAGAGTTCAAGGCAAGACAAAGGGGTGTTGTTATGGCATATGAAAACATGGTTATTGAGAAAATTAAATATTGAAATTATAAGTAATTAACTAGAAGACAAATTTTGAAGCTCTTGGGATACTTGGATTAAATGAATGAAGTGGCTTTCAGACAGATTAAGGATATTTCAATTTCAAAAGAATAGATGTTTGTGCTTGTTATCGCATATTCTCACTAAATATATTTATCAGCTTTTGTCATGCATTGAAAGAAATATCAACTTCTTTATTTAGCTATGCTGTCCCTATAAGCTCACAAACGTATCTTCACGCCTTCATCTGATTTGTTTTTAATTTAACTAGTCTTTTTTATTTTCTTTTGAAATTTAATTACCTTTGAAGATTTAATGTTCTAGGTTATAGCCTTAAAAGCCGTCTTCTTGAAAACATTGTTGCAAAAAATTTCATTTAACTCTCCTCCGATCTATCCATCTTTCGGTTGAACAGGCAACTGACATGCATAAATTCTTTTTACGTACATGCCAACTTTACGATCGCCACGCAAGTTTTCATCTGACCGGCCCAGTCCAGGTCCCCTCGCGGGAACTTGGCTTAAATGAACTAAATAGTTTAGCAAAACTATTTGCAAGATGCAAAACTGCATTTGGGTCATAAAAATGGGTGTTAAAAATGCAAAACCAAGCAAAAGATAGATAACTAACTAACTGCAAGCTAGCAACAATGTTTGTGGAAAATCTCCCTAAATCAAAGTTGACTTTGCGAAAACGCAAGTGATCCACTGTAACAAAGCCACCACCAATAGTCACTGCCTTTCTGTGACTTTTGGTTTGTATGATCATCACGTATAGGAAACGGTTTGCAATTTGGCTTGGCTCTCACTCCTGTTCATTGTCCTATTGAGATTCACTCAAAACTGCTGTTTTGAGTTAGCCCTATACCATGCTAAACTTTTGTAATTTTGAAATTTTTACGGTCTTTAAACTAAGTTCAACTAACATTTGGTGAAATGCTGTAAAAAATGAATATGAACTCAATAAGACTTCAGAATTCATATTCGTTTATCAAACTTGGAATTTTGGTCTATTCCAAATAGGGGCCTTCAAAGGCTCAAGAAGCCTTATCAGATTAATGTATTGTAGGTCATAGCAAAACAATATGTGGCATGACAGATGTGTACATTCGGTACGGTAGGACTTCTGATTTCTGTTGATAGTAGCAAATACTGATTAGCTGATTGTTTGCAGTTAATTTTGCGGCAGGCTAACTGCATTTGTTGAGTTCTTTTCCCGGTATTTCTTTTAGGCAAACAAAGGATAAAGCAAGTAAAAACCAATAAAGAAAGGCAAAAGTCGGGCGGTGCCGACTTTATAATACCCTACACCTACCCTATAAATACAAAAGTGGAATTATATCTAATTCTGAACCAATTTTTATGGACCTCGGCGGATGTATTCAGATAGGTTATTAAAATTACTGTATCAAATTTCGAGCAAAGCAAATATGTTCCAAGTGTAATAACTACGCTTGACAATTGACGGGAGATGGGAGCTATATCTAAATCTAAACCGATTTCGATCAAACTTTATGGATATTGTGGAATTCGTCGAGGGAAGCGTTGTACAAAATGTTGGAAAGATTGGTCAATTAATGCGCTTGCAATGGGTCTAGGAGTGATAAACATTTTATTGCTGTATTACTGCAAATCGGAACGAACATATAGATGGGAGCTATATCCAAATCTGAACCGATTTTCATAAAACTCACCAGTAAAATTGAGGGTCATAAGAGAAAAACTTCCTACCCGATTTCCAGATAATCGGTAAACAAAATGACCCATTTTATTGCTGTATTACTGCAAAACGGACGAACATATATATGGGAGCTATATCCAAATCTGAACGGATTTCTATAATATTCAATTTTAATATCGAGAGTCATAAGAAAATCCTTCCCCCCAAATTTCAAGAGAATCAGATAACAAATGACAATTTTATTGCAGTATTACTGCAAATCGGACAAACATATAGATAACAAATGACAATTTTATTGCAGTATTACTGCAAATCGGACAAACATATAAATGGGAGCTTTACTCAAATCTGAACCGATTTCTACAAAATTTACCAGTTATATTGAGAATCATAAGAAAATCCTTCCTGCAAAATTTTGATTCCTGAGAATCGGTTGACAAATGAAAATTTTTATGCAGTATTACTGCAAATCGGACGAACATATATATGGGAGCTAAATCCAAATTTGAACTGATTTCAACAAAATTCACCAGTTTTATTGGGAATCATAAAAAAACCCTTCTTGCCAAATTTCGAGAGAATCGGTTAACAATAGACTATTTTATTGCATTATTAATGCAAATCGGACGAACATATATATGGAAGCTCTATCCAAATCTGAACCGATTTTTTTCCAATTTCAATAGGCTTCGTCTCTAGGCCGAAAAACATGCCCATACCAAATTTGAAGACGATCGGATGAAAATTGTGACCTGTAGTTTGTGCACAAATTAACATGGACAGACAGTCGGACGGACAGACAGACAGACAGACGGACAGACAGACGGACATAGCTAAATCGAATCAGAAAGTGATTCTGAGTCGATCGTTATACTTATCAATGGGTCTATCTCTCTTCCTTTTGGGTGTTACAAACTAATTGACTAAGGTATTTAAGTGTAGAATTATGAATCTGATATCCAAATATGGAGCCAAGTGTTTGGGGGCCGCCCATCCCCGAGAACATCCCCCAATAAGTGGTTCAAATAAAAGGTATTTAGGATAAGAAAACGTATCTGATATCCAATTGTAGGACTATGGGGCCAAACCACCGCCATAACATCACCCATATGGGTCGTATTTGCCGCCCATTACCATATGGAGCTGTAGTAAGAGATATTTTAGTGTAGAACACGAATCTGATATATACTTTCAGGGCGAAATCACTGAACGGCCGCCCGATCCCCCAAACCGGTCATGTTTGCCGACTATGAAAATATGGGCTCAAATGAAAGATATTTGGGACTAGATGACGAATCTTTTTATTGGCTAGGCAAAGAAATGGTTTAAAGTTTCTATTCTCAAAGTCTGGTAAGGAAGATTGATGAATTTAGATATGTAAATTTTTGAAGGATCAGGCATTGATATTATATGCCTCTCGGAAACATGGCTTAGTCCTTCCATAGCTGACAGTCTCGTCAATTTAAATGGATATACTGTGTTCAGATCTGACAGGGGAAGTCGAGGAGGTGGTGTTGCCATTTATGTCAGAAGAAACCTGAAAGCTGAAATTCGTTTAAAGTCTGAATTCGCGGACCAGATAGAATACGTTGAACTATCTTCAAACCGTGAGAAAGTTTTAGTTGGTTGTATCTACCGTCCGAATAAGACGATTGACATACATGGGCTTCAGGTTGTACTGGAGTCCGTAAAACTGGGTTATACTGATGTTATAATCACTGGAGACGTTAACTCAAACATACTTATAGATTCAACTCTGACTTATGCTATGTTGACACTTGGCCTATTCGTCACCAATAATACAAAACCCACACATTTCTCGTCAACCGTCAATACACTCTTAGATTTGTTCTTTGTCAATAATTCTTTGAAGATGTCATTGTATGATCAGATTTTTGTTCCATGTTTCTCTAAGCATGATCTGATTTATCTCGCCTACGATTTTGATTTGCGGGAGGAGACATATCTTATCGTGACTATGTTAATCTGAATTATGAACATTTAGTTGATATTGTCTACCAGTTGAACTGGGATGACATATTTACATTTTTAACTGTCCATCAGCAGACGGCTTTCATGACGGATAACATTTTATGTCTGTATGATGCAACAGTTCCAATACGGAATCCATGGTTCAATTCAAGAAACCAGGCGCATAGGGAATAGGGACTTGGCTTACAGTAGATGGAAGCGTTTCACGTCTTAAGAGCTGAAAGAAGAATTCCGTGAAGCCAGGAGGAAAGTTTACAATTTTATTAATGCGGCTAAAATGGAGTATTATTCTTCAAGATATGATTGCGCAGTGGGCTCGAAGAGTAAGTGGAAGGTATTACATGACATCGGAGTGGGTATACCCAAGTCAAACACTCGATACCAACGTTGGAATCCCAAATCCAACGTTGATTATCGGCCGATATCAATTCTATGCTATCTCTATATGGTTTTCAAGAAAATTCTTCATGGACAGATGTCGGTATATCTTCACCAAGAGTCCCTGTTGTCAGAAAGACAGTCCGGCTTCCGTTCTGATCATAGTTGCATTGAAGTGGCTGCATCGATCAGAAATGACATTGATGAGAACGAAATTGGCTTTCTGGTTCTTTTGGATCACTTCAAAGCTTTCGACACGGTTGATCACCTGAATTTGTGCATGAAACTACGGAATTTTTTATACCCTCCACCATAAAATGGGGGGGTATACTAATTTCGTCATTCTGATTGTAACTACTCGAAATATTCGTCTGAGACCCTATAAAGTATATATATTCTTGATCGGTGTGAAATTTTATGTCGATCTAGCCATGTCCGTCCGTCTAACCGTCCGTCCGTCCGTCTGTCTGTCGAAAGCACGCTAACTTCGAAGGAGTAAAGCTAGCCGCTAGAAATTTTGCACAAATACTTCTTATTAGTGTAGGTCGGTTGGTATTGTAAATGGACCATATCGGTCCATGTTTTGATATAGCTGCCATATAAACCGATCTTGGGTCTTGACTTCTTGAGCCTCTAGAGTGCGCAATTTTTATCCGATTGGGATGAAATTTTGCACGACGTGTTTTGTTATGATATCCAACAATTGTGCTAAGTATGGTTCAAATCGGTCCATAACCTGATATAGCTGCCATATAAACCGATCTTGGGTCTTGGCTTCTTGAGCCTCTAGAGTGCGCAATTCTTACCCAATTGGGATGAAATTTTGTACGAAGTGTTTTGTTATGATATCCAACAACTGTGCCAAGTATTGTTCACATCGGGGTATAACCTGATATACCTGCCATATAAACCGATTTTGGGTCCTGACTTCTTGAGCTTCTAGAGTGCGCAATTCTTATCCGATTTGAATGAAATTTTGCACGACGTGTTTTGATACGATATCCAATAACTGTGCCAAGTATGGTTCACATCGGTCCATAACCTGATATAGCTGCAATATAAACCGATCTTGGGTCATGACTTCTTGAGCCTCTAGAGTGCGCAATTCTTATCCGATTGGAATGAAATTTTGCAGTACGTGTTTTGTTATGATATCCAACAACTGTGCCAAGTATTGTTCACATCGGGGTATAACCTGATATACCTGCCATATAAACCGATCTTGGGTCTTGACTTCTTGAGCCTCTAGAGTGCGCAATTCTTATCCGATTAGAAAGAAATTTTGCACCACGTGTTTTGTTATGATATCCAACAACTGTGCCAAGTATGGATCAAATCGGTTCATAACCTGATGTAGCTGCCATATAAACCCATCTTGGGTCTTGACTTCTTGGGCCTCCAGAGAGCGCAATTCTTATCCGATTTGCCTGAAATTTTGTACGACGGATCCTCTCATGACCATCAACATACGTGTTTATTATGGTCTGAAACGGTCTATAGCCCGATACAGCTCCCATATAAATCGATCTCTCTATTTTACTTTTTGAACCCCCAAAGGGCGCAATTCTTATTCGAATTGGCTGACATTTTACACAGGTCTCCAACATATAATTTAATTGTGGTCTAAACCGGATCATAACTTGATATCGCTCTAATGGCAGATTTTTCTTTCTTTCTTTTCTTATATCATTTTTTGCCTAAGAAGAGATGCCGGGAAAAGAACTGACAAATGCGCTCCATGGTGGAGGGTATATAAGATTCGGCCTGGCCGAACTTAGCACGCTTTTACTTGTTTAACTTCACATCAACGTCAACGAGTCTGATTATGTCGTATCTGGGCGATAGACGGCAGTCTGTATGCGCAGGGAACATATTATCTAACCCCTTGTTTGTACCTAAGGGGGTGTCCAAAGGCTCGATCATAGGTCCACTTCTTTTTTCATTATATGCGAACGACTTGCTTCGTCAATGTAGACAATGTAGACGACTGCATAAGTAAATTTAACGCGGACCTACATCGCGTTTGTGACTGGGCGACTGCAAATGGTTTGTTATTAAATCCAAGTGCCTATGACGCTGAACGCCTGGGTTCGAACCCTGGCGAAACCATCAGAAACAATTTTCACCAGCTGTTTTCCCCTCCTAATGCTGCCAACATTTGTGAGGTACTATGCCTTGTAAAACTTCTCTCCAAAGAGGTGTCGCACTGTGGCACACCGTTCGGACTCGGCTATAAAAAGGAGGCCCCCTGTTATTGAGCTTAAACTTGAATCGGACTGCACTCATTGATATGTGAGGAAAATTTGCATTTGCATACCCCAAACCGGACATATTTGCTGACTTTTGCAATAAAGGTTTTAAATGAAAGGTTAAAGGTTAGGTTAGGTTACTAGAAAACGAATTCCATATCCAATTTTGAGGCCAATGGCAATATAGGGTTCAAATAAATGATATTTGAGAGTAGAGCAAGATGCTGATATATGTTCAGGGCTAAGTGTTCGGGGGACTAGCACAGTTCTCAAAACACCTCTAGATCGGTCATATTTAACGACCACGTCAATGTGGGGCTCAACTAAAATGTATTGGGGAGAACCATCCCATAAACGCCTCATCCCATAAACTCCCTTTAAACCAATGGCAATATGGGGTTCAAATAAATAATAATAATAACTACACCCTCTGGAGGCACAATAAGTCAAGATCCCAGATAGGTTTAAATGGCAGCTATATCAGGTTATTGATCTATTTGAACCATATTTGGCACAGTTCTTGGAAATTATAAGGTAGCTCGTCGTACAAAATTTCGGAAAAATTGGATAGGAATTGGGCCCTCTAGACGCTCAAGAAGTCAAAACCCCAGATAGGTTTATATGACAGCTATATCAAGTTATGGATCGATTTCAACCATACTCAACACAATTGTTGGAAGTCGTAATAAAACACCTCATGCAAAATTTCAGCCAAATCGGAAAGGAATTGTGCCCTCAAGTGGCTCAAGAAGTCAAGATCCCAGATCGGTTTATATGTCAGTTATATAAAAACATGGACCGATATAGCCCATTTCCAATCTCAACGGACTTACACTGATAATAAGCAAATTTCAAGCGGATAGCTTTACTTCTTCGAAAGTTAGCATGCTTTCGACCGACATACGGACGGACAGAGCTAGATCGACTTAAAATATCATGACGATAAAGAGTATATATACTTTATGGGGTCTTAGACGAATATTTCAAGGATTTACAAACAGAATGACGAAATTAGTATACCCTCATCCTATGGTGGAGTGTATAATAAAGACTTTTAAGAATGGAATATATCATACACCCAAACGTTAATGACCCTAAACCCTCCGAGCGAATTTATCTTATATATATATAAACATCAATTTGTGTTTGTTTGTATGTTTGTGTGTTCCTTATAGACTCAGAAATAGCTGAACCGATTTTCTTCAAATTTTCACAGATGGAGCATAATGACCCCGTGGCGAAAATGGGGTACAACATTTTTTGATATCTGAAGAGGGGCGGACCCTCCCCCTTACCCTAATTTTCAGAAACGCCAGATCTCGGAGAAGGGTGGTGCGATTTAAGCGAAATTTTGTGTGCTCTCATATAGTACCCTAAAAATAAAAATTTGGTATCCAAATTTCGGATGGGGTACCTAGGGGGGCTGCCCCACCCTAAAACCTACCAAACATATTTTTAGACAATCATGACAATATGGGACTCCAATGAAAGGTATTTAGGATAAGAAAACGTATCTGATATCCAATTGTCGGACCAAGAGGTAGGGGAACCACCCGAAGCCCCAAAACACCCCTAAATCGGACATATTTACCGACCATGGCAATATGGGACTCAAATGAAAGGTATTTGCGAGTAGAATACGAATCTGATATCCAAATGTAGGACCACGTTTCTGGGGGTGGACCCCTTCCCCAAAACACCCCCCATAGAGGACTTATTTACTGACCATGGGAATATGGGGCTTCAATAAAAGGTATTTGGGTGTAGAATTAGAATCTGATATCCAAATATGGGACCAAGTGTTTGGCGGGCGACCTCTAACCAAAAACATCCCCCAAAGGCGACAAATTCACGACCATAGCAATATGGGGCTCAAATGAAAGGTCTTTGGGAGTAAAGCACAAATCTGATATCAATATTCGGGAAAAGTGTCTATGGGTCACCCCACACCCACAACACCACCCAACCCCCAAAACACCCCTAAATCGGACATATTTACCGACCATAGCAATATGGGACTCAAATGAAAGGTATTTGCGAGTAGAATACGAATCTGATATCCAAATGTGGGACCACGTTTCTGGGGGGTGGACCCCTTCCCCAAAACACCCCCCATACAGGACTTATTTACTGACCATGGAAATATGGAGCTTCAATAAAAGGTATTTGAGTGTAGAATTAGAATCCAATATGGGACCAAATATGGGACCAAGTGTTTGGGGGGCCGCCTCCACCCAAAAACATCCCCCAAAGGGAATAAATTTACGACCATAGCCGCATGGGGCTCAAATGAAAGGTCTTTGGGAGTAAAGCACACATCTGATATCAATATTCGGGAAAAGTGTCTATGGGCCACCCCACACCCACAACACCACCCAACCCCCAAAACACTCCTAAATCGGACATATTTACCGACCATGGCAATATGGGTCTCAAATGAAATGTATTTGCGGGTAGAATACGAATCTGATATCCATATGTGGGACCACGTTTCTGGGGGGTGGACCCCTTCCCCAAAACACCCCCCCATACAGGACTTATTTACTGACCATGGGAGTATGGCGCTTCGAATCTATCAATATTCGGGAAAAGTGTCTATGGGACCACCCCACCCCCACAACACAACCCAAATAGTAAGTATTTGCTGACTCTTGCAATATGAGGCTCTAATAAGAGGGTTTTTAGAGTGGAACACGAATCCGATATATATTTTCAAGGCCAACTCACTGAGTGGCCGCCCATCCTCCAAAACTGCACCCAAGCCTGTCATGTTTGCCTACTATGGAAATATGGGGCTCAAATTAGAGGTATTTGGGAGTAGACCACGTATCTGATATCAACATTAGGAACCAGTTGTCAAGGGGACGTCCCACCACCATAACAACCCCAAATAGAACGTATTTGCTCACCAAGACAATTTGGGTCGTAAAGAGAGTGGAACTAAATATTTATAGTTTTTTGGGGCCAATACCCCAAACCGCACATATTTGCAGACTTTTCCAATAAGGAGTTTAAATAACTTTGAAAATGAATTTGATATCCAATTTTGAGGCCAATGGCAATATGGGGTTCAAATAAATGATATATAGATATATGAGAATAGAGCACGTTGTTGATATATTTTCAGGGCTTAGTGTTTGGTGGACCACCCCACTCCCCAAAACACCCCTAAATGGGCCATATTTACCGACCATGTCAATGTGGAGCTTAAATGAAAGGTATTGGGGGGGGGGGGGGGGGTAGAGCAAGAATTGACACCCACTTTCGGGACCAATTTACTGGGGGTCTACCCCTTTCCCAAAATACCCTACAAGCTGCAATTTCTTAGTGACCATCGCAAAATGGGGCTCAAATAAAGGTATTTGGGAGTAGAATACGAATTTGATATCCAAATTTAGGACCATGTATTGAGGGCATCACCCCTTCCACAAAACACCCCGCAAAGGGTAAACATTTTTCGACCATCCCAATATGTGGTAATTAAAATTAGAAAACGAATTTGATAACCTATTTTGGGTCATGTGTTAGGGGAACGCCTCATCGTGTAAACTCCCCTAAATCAATGACAATATGGGGTTTAAATAAATGGTTTTTGAGCGGTTTTCGTTTCGGTTTGGTTTCGGAGCGGGCCCGAGAGTAGACTTTTAGAGTAGACTTTTTACCCTCAAATTGGGATGGGCACAGGATGACCTGTTGATCTTTAACAAGTTAAAGCGTGCTAAGTTCGGCCGGGCCGAATCTTATATACCCTCCACCATGGATCGCATTTGTCGAGTTCTTTTCCCGGCATCTCTTCTTAGGCAAAAAAGGATATAAGAAAAGAGTTGCTCTGCTATTAAAACGATATCAAGATATGGTCCGGTTCGGACCACAATTAAATTATATGTTGGAGACCTGTGTAAAATTTCAGCCAATTCGTATAAGAATTGCGCCCATTGGGGCTCACGAAGAAAAATAGAGAGAACGATTTATATGAGATCTGTATCGGGCTACAGACCGATTCAGACCATAATAAACACGTTTGTTGATGGTCATGAGAGGATCCGTCGTACAAAATTTTAGGCATATTGGATAATAATTGCGACCTCTAGGGGTCAAGAAGTCAAGATCTCAGATCGGTTTATATGGCAGCTATATCAGGTTATGAACCGATTTGAACCTTATTTGACACAGTTGTTGAAAGTAAAAATAGAATACGTCATGCAAAATTTCAGCCAAATCGGATAGGAATTGCACCCTCTAGAAGCTCAAGAAGACAAATCCCCAGAACTGTTTATATGACAGTTATAACAGGTTATAGACCGATTTCAACCATACTTGGCACAGTTGTTGAATATCATAACGAAATACCTCGTGCAAAAATTCATTCAAATCGGATAAGAATTGTGCCCTCTAGAGGATCAATAAGTCAAGACCCAAGATCGGTTTATATGACAGCTATATCAGGTTATGGACCGATTTGAACCATATTTGGCACAGTTGTTGGATATCATAGCAAAACACGTCGTGCGAAATTTCATTCCAATCGGATAAGAATTGCGCCCTCTAGAGGCTCAGGAAGTCAAGTCCCCAGATCTGTTTATATGCCAGCTATATCAGGT